>NC_053038.3:125114702-125417732 GCF_002575655.3 Aegilops tauschii subsp. strangulata | reverse complement strand
AAGTTTAGCAATTTCTTGGGTTGAAATTGTTTGTAAAAAGTGTGGTGATGCATAGTTAGTTCTAGTTTTGATATTTTTCAATGTTTTTGCAAAGACTTAGAATTTATGTTTCATTTATTTGTGTTTCATTCTTGTGCGGTATGTTTCGTGCAATGTTAGGATTCATCTTGCTCAATACATTGAGCATTGAGGGCTTTAACCATTCAGAGAGGGGAAGGGCAAGGATACTGGACTTTTCCTTCACATTAATGAGGGTGTATTATATGGAGTTAGGTTCAAGCATGGTCTGGTCAGTAGCAAATTCCATGGTCCTGGCTGGGAGAAACTGGTCATTGATTATGGACTTCGTCATCATGATACAATGACTCTTATACTAGAGCACTGCGACATGTTCCTTGGTGTTGATTTTTATCATGCTGAAGATTCGTTGCTCCCTTTACCCTGGGTTGGTAAGTTGTTGATTTTCTTTTGTTTTTTAAATAATTATTACCACACCAAGTATGTTTCATGTGACATTTTTCTTTTGTTGGTATCTTTTTTTTGTAGCTCTCGAGGATTTGAGTGATTGTGAAAGGGAGCTTGTTGATACATCTCCAACGTATCTATAATTTTTGAAGTATTCAAGCTATATTCACATTAATTAATTATATATGGTTTTGGTACATTTTCATATTATTTTTATTGGACTAACATATTAATCTAGTGCCAAATGCCAATTTCTATTTTCTAGTGTTTTGGGGATTTTTAGGATTTTTTCATGACAAAAAGTACATAATGTTTAACCAACCTTGTGGGTCCGATAAAATCACAATTTTACTTCTGCTGCTTGAACACAAAGTTGGCAAAAAAGACTTATTTTTTATGAATTTTCCCAAGAAAAGAGCTATAAAAATCAATTCCGATTGTGACGGAACTCAGAATTCCAGCGCCCAGAAAAGTGTTCCACCAAAACCAAGATCCAATCTAGGGGGCTCTCGCCCCCTGGAGGCCATGGAGTCCAAGGACCAGAGGGGAAATCCTCTCCCCATCTAAGGGAGAGGCCGAAGAAGAAGAAGAAGAAGAAGAAGAAGAAGAAGGGGGCCTCTCTCCCCTCTCTCGCGGTGGTGCGGGAGTGCCACCGTGTCTCCATCAAATTTGTCTTCTTCATCAGCACCTCCATCACCTTTCTCCCTCTCTATGGAATGGTCCACTCTCCCGCAAACCTCTGTAATCCCCTACTTGAACATGTTTCTTGACACTATGAATTATTATCCAATGATTTGCTTCATTGCTATTATATCTAAGTATATTATTTTTGTCCTCTGGGTTAATTGGTGAATTGCTATGGTTGGTTTGAGTTGCATGTTTGTTATGTTATTGTCCTTTGGCACCCACTGTAAGCTCCTTCGTTGTCCCCCTCCCCCCTCGTGGTGTCTGTCGTGTCGTAGCCCTGCTAACCGTTGTGCCCGCGAGCGTCCCACCGCCGGCCATGTCGCTGTCGTGGCCAGGGCCACTGCAGCTCATGCCCGCGTGTGTCACCGTGCTCAGCAGACTCCCAGAAGACCAACGCCGCCGCTCGCAGCTCCTCGCGTGCACCGCAGCACCCCACCTGAACCTGGCCATGCTTCAACCACCGCCATGAGCTCCTTTCCGGTGAGGTCCGGCGCCCCTGCGGCCTCCCACCTGCTCCCCTGAATGCGGGCAAGCATGGGCTACTCCCCGGTGGTCTCCGCGCGTCCAGCCGCAGCCTATAGCGCAACTCCGGCGTGTTTCCGCCGCAGGTTTGGTCGCCGCCGGCCGAACTCCGGCGACCGCCAACATGGCACGGTCATTAGGACTACCCCCCCCCCTCATTAGTCACCTCACTGAACACTGACAGTTGGCTCTACCGTGGGGTCAAACCCAGTCAACGCTGGATTTGACCGGGTTTAACCAACAGGGCACTGACCAGTGGGCCCCATCGGTCAGGTTTGACCCTGGTCAGCACTAGTTGACCTGCTAACATCATGTAGTTGTCATGCTGACGCAATTAACAGTTTTCTGGATTAAAAATAATTCAAGAAATTCCAAAAAAATGTTTAAACTTCAAGAAATCATAGAAAATCAACCATAGCTCAGATTGAAATAATTTATATATGAAAAATTATCAGAAAAAATAAATCTATCCACATGTACCATTTTAATGCATGAAAAATTAAGTTCTACCTACTGAATATGTGAAAACACATAAATGACATTTTTAAATGCTTAATTTGGAGTTGCATTTGAACCCTTGGTGGTTCAAAT
This sequence comes from Aegilops tauschii subsp. strangulata, assembly GCF_002575655.3. Taxonomy (NCBI): domain Eukaryota; kingdom Viridiplantae; phylum Streptophyta; class Magnoliopsida; order Poales; family Poaceae; genus Aegilops; species Aegilops tauschii. The sequence continues at coordinate 125,415,467 of NC_053038.3, read as the reverse complement.
GTACTTCATCCAAGTTGAATGCTAGATGCATTAGCTCAACCCACATCATATCTACATGACATGTTCATGCATCATATTGTGGCATTTGTTTGTGTATTGATTTTCGGTACCGCCCTTCTCGATAGGTCCTGCTCCGGAGAGTGTTCCAGAGTACCTGTGTGAGGAGTTGTACCCATGCTGATCTTTCAGGCAAGCAAACCCCCTTGGTCATTTCGATACAATCCCACTCTCTCGCTCCTGCTCTCTTTTACTACATTAGGACAACAACGATTCAACTGCTACTTTATGTTGCGGTAGTTGAACCCATTCCTCTGCCTGACCTGTCGTTGTCACAGTAAATAGTTAAAACCTCCTAGCATGATTAGGAGTTTCTTGAGCCATTTTGTGACTTTTATCTATGCCGTGCTTGCTATTGCTTAGAGTTGTGTCAGGTTTGATTCATTGGGAATGGATTGGAGTGTTATGATATGTTCTGATGCTGAGAGTTAAGGGTGTGAACATGATTTGGTAAATGTAGCGGTGAGAAGCCATGTAGGAGTACATGGTGGGTTGTCTCATTGGGACCGTCCTTAAGAACTGAGTTTTGTGTATGTTATCCAAGACTAGCTACTACCACACATTGGGCTCCGGGCGCTCCAAGCTCTCTCGACTTATTAACTGCCCTGATCTTTGTCCAGGAGTTGCAACTAGTTTCTGGTGTTTGTAGGTAGTGCTATTTTTCTACCAGGTGGCACCCGACAGGGTGGACTTGGGACAGACAAGGCACCGTGGCCCAGTGTACCGGGTGGCACCCGGAAGGTGGGCTCGGGAACGCTGCACACATCGTTTGGGGTCGTGATAGAAACCTCGGCTGGACTTCCCTTGCGGATACATCCTCAAATGGGCGATAAACCCGGACTAGAGTCTTGCGTGGTTAGTCAGGTCATGGACGACACCCTCGCCAGGCTTCTGCTTGAAGGTTGCCGAGATACATGGCGGTAAGTGGCGAGAGCATGTGTGAATAAGTACACCACCCCTTCAGGGTTAACATGATCTATTCGAATAGCCGCGTCCTCGGATATGGACTACTTGGGAACTTATATGGTACATAGACAACTTGAAGTGGATACTCTAAAATGCTCAAGACAAGTGTGAGTGCTATGGTTGGCCTTCCCGTAGGGAGACGGAAGAGAATCCATAGTAGCGTATTATTGTGGTGATTAGTTGACTCGTGTGCGCTTTCTCACCTCAAAGTAATTACTCGTAGTCGTAGAACAGGATAGCCATTGAGTAAAAGCTGGCTCGCTGCAGCCAAACCCCATAGTACCCTTCTTGATACTCATGCATGTACTATAGGATCTGATGTAAGTCTTCTTGAGTACCTTTGTACTCACATTTGCTTAATTTATGTTCTGCAGAGGAGACTTCGGTCTCACTAATAGTTCCGCGTGGACTTCAACGAGTAGCTTGTTACCTCCACTACGATCTTATTGAAGGAAATATGACCTAGAGGCAATATTAAAGTTGTTATTTTATATTTCCTTATATCATGATAAATGTTTATTATTCATGCTAGAATTGTATTAACCAGAAAGTTGATACATGTGTGGATACATAGACAAAACACCGTGTCCCTAGTAAGCCTCTACTAGACTAGCTCGTTGATCAAAGATGGTTAAGTTTTCTAACCATAGCCATGTGTGTCATTTGATGAACAGGATCACATCCTTAGGAGAATGATGTGATGGACAAGAACCATCCGTTAGCATAGCATATTGATCGTTCAGTTTTATTGCTATTGCTTTCTTCATGTCAAATACATATTCCTTCGACTATGAGATTATGCAACTCCCGGATACCGGAGGAATTCCTTGTGTGCTATCAAACGTCACAACGTAACTGGGTGATTATAAAGATGCTCTACAGGTATCTCCGAAGGTGTTTGTTGGGTTGGCATAAATCGAGATTAGGATTTGTCACTCCGAGTATCGGAGAGGTATCTCTGGGCCCTCTTGGCAATACACATCATAAGAAGCCTTGCAGGCAAAGTGACTAATGATTTAGTTGCAGGATGGTGTATTACGGAACGAGTAAAGAGACTTGCTGGTAACGAGATTGAATTAGGTATGAAGATACTGACGATCGAATCTCGGGCAAGTAACATACCGATGGACAAAGGGAATTACGTATGTTGTCATAATGGTTCGACCGATAAAGTTCTTCATAGAATATGTAGGAGCCAATATGGGCATCCAGGTTCCGCTATTGGTTATTGACCGGAGAGGTGTCTCGGTCATGTCTACATAGTTCTCGAACCCGTAGGGTCTGCACGCTTAACGTTCGATGATGATATAATATTATATGTGTTATGTTATTTGGTGAACAAATGTTATTCGGAGTCCCGGATGAGATCACGGACATGACGAGGAGTCTCGAAATGGTGGAGAGGTAAAGATTGATATGTAGGACGATGGTATTCAGACACCGAAAGTGTTCCGGAGGGTTCCGGGTACATATAGGGTCACCGGAAGGGGTTTGGGGCACCCCCGAAAAAGATATGGGCTTAATGGGCCAAGGGAGGGATAGACCAGCCCACAAGGGGCTGTGCACCCCTCCACTAGGCCAGCCAGCCCTAAGGAAAGGAAAGGGGGGAGGGCAAGTCCCTCCTTCCTTCCCCTCCTCAAGGGAGAAAGGAAAGGGGGGCGCCACCTCCCCCTTCCTTCCCCTGGTGCCTATACAAGGAAGGGGGGCGAACCAGGGCAGAAGCCCAAGTGGGACTCGGCCCCACTTGGGGTGCCCCTTGGCCTCTCCCTCCTACCTATATATATGAGGAGGGGGCGCATAGGACACACAACATCAATTGTTAGCCGTGTGCGGCGCCCCCCTCCACAGTTTACACCCCCGGTCATATTCTCGCAGTGCTTAGGCGCAGCCCTGCGCGGATCACTTCACCATCACCGTCACCACACCGTCGTGTTGACGGAACTCATCTACTTCCTCGACACCTTGTTGGATCAAGAAGGCGAGGAACGTCATCACGCTGAACGTGTGCAGAACTCGGAGGTGCCGTACATTCGGTGCTTGATCGGTCGGAGCTAGAAGAAGTTCGACTACATCAACCGCGTGGTCAAAATCTTCCGCTTTTGGTCTACGAGGGTATGTAGACACACTCTCCCCCTCGTTTCTATGCATCTCTGATAACCCACAAGTATAGGGGATCGCAATAGTTTTCGAGGGTAGAGTATTCAACCCAAATTTATAGATTCGACACAAGGGGAGCCAAAGAATATTTGAAGGTATTAGCAGCTGAGTTGTCAATTCAACCACACCTGTAGATTAATTATCTGCAGCAAAGTGATCAGTAGCAAAGTAGTTTGATAGTTTTGATAGTAGTGATAGCTGTAACAGTAACAGTAACAGTGATAGCAGTAATTTTGTAGCAAGTGTAACAGTGATGATAGCAGTAGTAACTTAACAGAAACAATCTAAGATAAATTCATAGGCATTGGATCGGTGACTTGTTGGATGATATTCATCATGTGACAGTTATAACCTTGGGCATTACGGCACTACCTCCAGTTCATCGATATAATGTAGGCATGTATTCCGTAAATAGTCATACGTACTTTATTAAAAGAACTTGCATGACATCTTTTATCCTACCCTCCCGTGGCAGCGGGGTCCATATTGGAAACTAAGGGATATTAAGGCCTCCTTTTAATAGAGAACCGGAACAAAGCATTAACACATAGTGAATACATGAACTCCTCAAACTATGGTCATCACCGAGAGTGGGCCTGGTTGTTGTCACTCCGGGGTTGTCGGATCATAACACGTAGTAGGTGGCTATAACTTGCAAGATCGGATCTAAAACATGGATATAATGATGAATTCATAAACGGTTCAGATCTGAGTTCATGGCACCCGGGCCCAAAGTGACAAGCATTAAGCATAGCAAAGTCATAGCAACATCAATCTAAGAACATAGTCGATACTAGGGATTGAGCCCTAACAAACTAACTCGATTACATGATGAATCTCATCCAACTCCTCACCAACCAGTGAGCCTACGAAGGAATTACTCACTCCCGGTGGGGAGCATCATGGAATTGGCGATGGAGATTGGTTGGTGATGACGAAGAACGAAGATCCCCCTCTCTGGAGCCCCAAACGGACTCCAGATCTGCCCTCCTGAGGAAGAACAGGGCTTGGTGGCGGCTCCGTCTCATGGAATGCGATAATTCTTTCTCCCTCATTTTTTCTCCGAAAATAGGAATTTATAGTGTCAGGGTTGAGGTCTGCGGGGCCACCAGGTGGGTACAACCCACCTGGGCGCGCCAGGAGAGGGGGGCGCGCCCTGGTGGATTGTGCCCACCCAGGGGCCCTTCTCTGGTGGGTCTTGGCTCCAGTAATTCTCATTTATTCCATAAAAAATCCTCGCAAAGTTTCGTTTCATTCTGAGAACTTTTATTTCTGCACAAAAACAACACCATGGTAGTTCTGCTGAAAACAGCGTCAGTCCAGGGTTAGTTTCATTCAAATCATGCAAATTAGAGTCCAAAACAAGAGGAAAAGCGTGAGAAAAAGTAGATACGTCTCCAACGTATCAACTCCCCCAAGCTTAAACCTTTGCTTGTCCTCAAGCAATTCAGTTGATAAATAAGCTTAAACTTTTACGAACTCTTTTGCTCTTGTTTGCATAAATAAGCTTAAACAGCAGCCAGGTTTTCAGCCAACATTATAACTAACCATGTCAACAATAACTCTTAAAGATTATATTAACTCATATTAATGACATAATCAGCTAGCGAGCGATAATTAGAGATCTCAAATAGCAACACGTTGTCAAAACAACCATGATATAATATGACAATAGTGGTATCTCGCTAGCCCTTTCCGAGACCGCAAAACATAAATGCAGAGCACCTCTAAAGTTCAAGCAGTGACTAAACATTGTAATTCATGGTAGAAAAGATCCAGTCATGATGCACCCAACATTAGCTACACACAATGCATAAATCATGACAACTGTGCTCTCTCAGTTTCTAGCGCTTGTTTCAGAAGGTGATGGCACAACATAAAAGTAAATAGAAAGTCCCTTCGCAGAGGGAAGCAGTGATTTGCAGAGGTGCCAGAGCTCAATTTTTAAAACAGAGATAAATGATATTTTGAGACATGCACCCTTCTTATTCACTTCACAACCATCAGTTATCAACATCTTCCATGCTAAGCACGCTAGTGGCGGTTCCCAAGCGATAAAAGTAAAGGTTTACTCCCCCTCCACCATCAATCACACTCCACGGCTTGTCTAAAACAACGGGTGCCGTCCATACCAACATCAGTCCCGGGGGAGTTTTGTTTAATTATTTGCATTTTTCTTTCGGGATTGGGAATCCCTATTACCGCCCATTTTCTCATGCGATGGCGAGTGAATAAACACTCGACCTGAGAATAACCCGCTTAGCATGGAAGATATCGACCACCTCCTGTCGTTCCATGAACGATCCAGGCACACAAAAAGGATAATTTTTAGAAGTTTTTAGAGGTGGCACATGCAGATTTACATAGGACAGCAGGGTAATACCGTATATAAGTAGGTAAGGTGGACTCATCTGGAATAACTTTGGGTTCAAGGTTTTTGATGTACAAGCAGAATTCCCACTTAGTGCGGGCGAAGGCTAGCAATTTAGATTGAGAAGCGGCCAGCTAGAGAGAAACAACGATCATAACGATGCATTATGCATAAGTAACATTGGACACTAGCATGAGTAGGATATGAACACCATGAACATAAATATCATGGAGGCTATGTTGGTTTTGATTCAACAACATGGATGAACATGTGCCAAGTCAAGCCACTCGAACATTCAAAGCAGGATACCATATCATCATAGTACATCACAATCATTTTAACGCTATGTTGATATCCAAGATAAATCATTATCTACTCCTAGCTACTTATGCATGGCATGAGAAACTATAATCTCTAATTGTCATTGCAAACATGTTTAATCATAATGGGCTGAATCATGGATACTAGGTTAAACATATTTACACAAACAGAACAAGTGGAGTTCATACCAGTTTCTCTCTGCCACGACCAGTTCATCGAATGTCATCATTATTGCCTTTCACTTGCACGATCGAACGATATGAAAATAATAATAGTGCAAGAATGCCGTGGACTAAGCTGGAATCTGCAAACATTTTATTCAACAGGAGAAGACAAGGTAAAATGTGCTCTTTATTAGTTCAACAATTATTCATATCAGAGCCACTCAACATTTTCATCGTGGTCTTCTCCTGGGTAGGACTCGAATAAAAAGAAAAGAAATTCAGAGAAACACATCGAAATATTTTTGGAGTTTTTGGTTTTCTTGAACAAGCTAATAAAAAGGCAAAGCAAAAACAAGAAAAACTATTTACACGGAAAGCTCCCAACAAGCAAAAGAAGAACAAGGAAATCTTTTTGGATTTTATTTTTAGTTCTACTACTAAGCATACATGGAAAGTAAATTACTACAATTAATTTTTTTTTGGTTTTTTCTAAGGTTTTTCAAACACACAAGAAAAAAGCAAGAAAATAATTGAAGCATGGACGATACAATGAAAAAGTGTGAACACCGACAAATGAAAATAAGTGGACATGAATTTAATGTCGGTGAGAACACGTACTCCCCCAAGCTTAGGCTTTTGGGCTAACTTGGTAGTCAATCAATAGCCTGGAGGGTAGTAGTCGGCGTGGTAGCTCACAGAGGCTCTCGGTGCGGATGCCTCAGCACGCCGTGCCGCCACCACTAGTACGTTGTGAGCTCGGGCCTCGCTCTCAAGAACAAAATATCTTTCCTTGCTGTTATAGTCAAAAAGAGCAGGAGTAGGCAAATATGTGTCCACAACAGATGATTGGTTAAACATCAGATTATAAGTGAAGTCATGAATCTTTCCTTTAAGGATTTTATGCTCTTTTAAATCATCAAAATCTAAAGATCGAGTGGGGTAAGATAGGATCAAAGGGCAAAGGGGAAACACCCAGCCCTCGTGCTAGACATGTGGCATAAATTCCACCATAGAACCAGCCACTTTTGGCATTATGCTGAAGTCTACGTGCAACAATCGCTCCAAGGATATAATTCCTTTCACCAGTGAGAGCGGTGTGAATGAGGCTCAAGTCTGGCGCACAAAGTATGCTACAGTCTTACTTGCCTACTATGCATTTCCCGTTAAATGATGCAAAATACTGAATTGCAGGAAAGTTAATGCTCTTTATTCTTCCTTGTCTTACTCCCCTATTTTCACCGTAACAAAGGCTAGTCAAGAAAGACTCATACTCAGCCGTTGGTGGCTCATCAAGCGAACCCCAAAATGGAAGTTTGCAATGGTAAGCAAAGTTCTCTAGTGGAATAGTAAATGGCCTATCATAAAGGATAAACGACACCCTAGACTCACGGGGAAAGAATTTAAACTCTTTGACAAATGATTCAGTGAGAAGTTGGCGTTGTTCACACTTATCTGAAAGGTAGGGACCGAGACCGGTATTGTGAACATATTGCTCAAATTCCTCCTTAATGCCCACTCGCATCATATACTCATCGCAAGGCCATAAGCATGTTTTGGTAGCGGCACTTCGTGTGGAACTTTCACTTGGTTCAACATAAGACCGGCGGGCGGAACTGTCACTAGAAGATGCCCCCGAGGATCTTCTCCTCGAAGAACTCCTTCCAAACAAGTTCATAATGTCCGCGTACAATTTTCCCTATGAACAAAAATCTGAATTTTTAGTTCACAAAAGTTTCTCAACAAAACTTCACAAAATTGATAGCAACTACTCATAGGGATACATAGAGGCCATAGTAAGCATTCAAACTACTTAGAACACTAAGAATTCGACATGCAAGCACATCTACAGCAGCACCAAGAGTAGCTAATTATTCAAAGTATAAACCACTAAAACAAAAACTAATTGGACAAACAGTGGAGTCACATACCAAGCAACAATCCTCTGAAATAGTTTCAGAAACGGAGCTTCAAGCAAAGAGATCGAAATCCGCGGGTTTGAGCTCAAGAACACGGGAGAGAGAGCACTGGAGATTTTTTCTGGAGGTAAGTGATGATGTGGGCTAAAGAGATAAGTGAGGGGGCCCATGAGGGAGTCCTGGACTAAGGGGTCCTCGGGCGCCCGGCCTGTTATCCATGGGCCGGACTGATGGGCTGTGAAGACATGAAGGCCGAAGACTCCACCGTGTCTGGATTGGACTCTACTTGGCGTGGAGAGCAAGCTTGGTGACCAACTATGAAGATTCCTTCTTATGTAACCGACTCCATGTAAACCCTAGATCCCCCGGGTGTCTATATAAACCGGAGGGGTTAGTCCGGAAAAGATATATTCATTACCATATACACATAGGCTAGACTTCTAGGGTTTAGCCATTACGATCTCGTGGTAGATCAACTCTTGTAACACTCATATTCATCAAGATCAATCAAGCAGGAAGTAGGGTATTACCTCCATAGAGAGGGCCCGAACTTGGTAAACATCGTGTCCCCCGTCTCCTGTTACCATCGATCCTAGACGCAAAGTTTGGGACCCCCTACCAGAGATCCGCCGGTTTTGACACCGACATTGGTGCTTTCATTGAGAGTTCCACTATGCCGTCGACAAAAGGTTTGATGGCCCCTTCAATCATCGATGATGACGCTGTCCATGGAGAAACCTTTCTCCCCGGACAGATCTTCGTGTTCGACGGCTTCGTACTGTGGGCCAACTCGCTTGGCCATCTGGAGTAGATCGATAGCTACGCCCCTGGCCATCAGGTCAAATTCGGAAGCTTGAACTATGTTGCGGACATCAGCGGAGACTTGATCTTCTACGGATTCGAGACCGCGGCAATCGCTCCCCGCCGCCCCGATGGACATGGCTTAAACCAGTGATCGGGCCACATCCAGGAGAGAGCTCCTACAGCAACTCTAGCCTTAGATCCGGAGCAGATCAAGTCCCCCGAAGATGGGAAGCTCAACCCCATCGCGGGGGCTACCGATTCTACGGCGTTGAAGCCGCTCGCAGATTCCACTGCGTACGGCATCTGCATCAACGGAACCCCGGACTCTTCTCCGGTGTCGAGTTCCGAACCCTGCGAGCCCGCGGATACCGAACTCGATCGGTTATCGATCTTCAAGTTCAGCGCCGCAGATCTCTTCCAACACTCGCCCATGGGCGACCTACTAAACTCATTAAAAAACCTATCCCTGGCAGATGGCTCGTCGCCAAACTATGTTCGGTTCGAACTTACGGTGGATGATGGAGAATTTTGTTCCCCACCCGCCACCCACTTTATAGCCACCGTCGAAGACCCAACCAACACGCCTGACCCCCGCTCCAAAGACATCGCCGGTATGGACGACGATGGTGGGCAGGGCCAGAGCTTTCTACCCACTAGACACGGGATGGCCACTTCCTAGTATGATGTGTGTATGATAGACACACCTGACGACGCTCTCGACGATGACAAGGAGGACCCAGTCGAGAATAAACCTCCTGGTACACAGTCCGAACACCGGCGCCCACGGCGCCGCTCCAAGCCACATCGCCCAGGAGAAAACACTGCTAGCACCAGAAAGGACAATACTCCAGACAATGAAGACCCTGTTGAGGTAGAATCCGAACAGGAGGAACAGGAAAAGCGGGCAAGACATCCCTGATGAATAGGCCACATATGGAGACTCGGAGGACAGCAATTATCTCCCACCCTCTGAGGAAGAGGAGATCCTCGGCAGCGAGGATTTTATCGTGCCTAAGGAACCTCTCGAGTAGGAACGCTTTAAATGCCGCCTTATAGCCACTGCAAGGAGCCTAAGGAAGAAGCAGCTGCAGCTTCAAGCAAGCCAGGATTTGCTCAATGATAGATGGACCGAGGTCCTGGCCGCTGAAGAATACGGCCTTAGCGGCCCAGATGAAAGCCACCCCAAGAGTAGGTGGCTACCTCGATACGACGACAGGGCGTTGGAGCCCACGTCACCATCAAACAACGCGGTGGGCCGACCACAATTTGGTCCGGACAAAGCAGCAGCCCAAGCAGAGCACCATACCAACCCATCCGGTCACCCAAGCAAGAATAAAGCAGCTCGAGGGAACACTCGCGACATCCAACAAGACCTGGAGGGTAGAACAGGACACACAAAACCAACACCCACATCGCGGGGACATGCCCCGACTAGTAACGACAGTTATCTATTCGGACACAACAGACCCGACCACGCTCGGTCCGAAAACTGCAAGCGGAGTCCGCCGGAGGTGCTTCACAGTGTGGCCCAACATAGAGGAGCCGCACACCCTCTCTGCTTCACCGACGAGGTAATGGAGCACGAATTCCCAGACGGGTTCAAACCCATTAACATCGAATCATACGATGGAACAACAGATCCCGCGGTATGGATTGAGGATTACCTCCTCCATATTCACATGGCTCGCGGAGACGACCTTCATGCCATTAAATACATACCTCTCAAGCTTAAAGGGCCAGCTCGCTACTGGCTAAACAGTTTACCAGAAAATTCTATTGGTAGCTGGGAAGACTTGGAAGACGCTTTTCGAGACAACTTCCAAGGAACATATGTCCGGCCACTAGATGCCGATGACTTAAGTCATATTGTCCAGAAGCCCGGCGAGTTAGCCAGGGAGCTCTGGACTAGGTTCTTAGTCAAAAAGAACCAAATTGTCGACTGTCCGGACGCAGAAGCCCTCGCAGCCTTCAAACATGGCGTCTGGGATGAATGGCTAGCGCGTCACCTCGGCCAGGAAGGACCCAAGTCCATGACAGCCCTTACCGCTCTAATGACTCGCTTTTGTGCGGGAGAAGACAACTGGCTCGCTCGTAAAAGCAACAACGCCAACGACCCAGGCACTTCCGAAATTCGAGACGGCAACGGTAAGCCACGATGAACCGAACACAACAGTGGCAGTAATACATCCAACACAGCGGTGAACGCCGGATATCACAATCCGAAGCCCGGTCAATGGAAGAAGCCACTAAAGGCAAACCAGGATGGACCATCCACCCTTGACAGGATATTGGACCGACCTTGTCAGATTCACGGTCACCCTGATAGGCCAGCTAATCATACCAATAGAAACTGTTGGGTCCTCAAGCAAGCAGGCAAGCTCAACGCCGATCACAAGGGGAGGAGGCCACCAGGCGATAGAGATGACAGATTGGCTCGCCAGCCAAACACAAGGGGCCAGAAACACTTTCCCTCTGAAGTTCGACCACTCCCAGAACGGAAATAGCAGTTCGGCTTCCGCCACCCACCTACTGTACTGGCAAAGTTTACACCACGCGTACATCACTACGCACTCAAGATACCATGGGCATCGGCGGAAGCACAATATGGACAACCCTGCAAGATCCCCGTAACATTTTTATTCGTTTTTCTTATTTTTATCATTTCTTAAAAACAGGTGACCATCAGGACAGCATCTACATCGGACTCTATCGAAGTTCGGATTCGCACACTCACCTAAGGGGCCACTCCCGTTTAGGATTCCCCTCCCCGAGGACGGGCGGTGCAGACGTGCGACAGGAGGTCCAAAATAAGCTTTTTAGACCGCACTCCTTCTTTTGAGCCTGTACCATGCCCTTCTCCTCTGTTCCCAACCCCGAGCATGTCAAATAGCTGGGTTGTGGTTTTTACTCTTTATATATTTATCATTGGCATATTGCTCCGCTCCCAGTAAACTTTACCCAAACTAATATGTCACGCTCTTTCTGCAATGAGTCCGGCCATAATGGTTGCCTTACAAGATGCGCCTCGGCATAACTTTCTAGGGGCCCGGTATGGGAACAAACGAGTCGCCAGTAAAAGTCCGAACAGCTCTATAGCGTACTTCGGCGTCGCAAGTTTGGCCTTATATGCATCAGCTCCGAATCATTGTCTTTGGTCAATAGTTGGGTTGCCCGGCTCCTGTGCTTGCTACCCTACGTTCCGCTCTATCGGCTAGGGTAGTAAAGGGAGAACTACTGCGATTGTGCCCTGGCCTAGACCGGATGAGCACCTCAGTAGAGAATGCCGAAAACTGACTGTCATGATGCGGCGAGAGCTGGTCATCCACTTGACGACCTATTTGAATCTTTAGTGATTCACCGTGTCACACGAGGGATCTTTTTTAGATCAACATACGTAAGGCACTATGCGCCGTATACATACCAGGGGCTATGTTGTAGCCCCACCATAAAACTCCTATGGCTAAGTGAAAGTGTTAACGCCTTATAGTCCGATTGCCTGGTTCGCTGCATTATCACCTCCTTTACGGACCAAGACGTTGGATAAAGAGTGATTAAATGTTTTTCCGAACACCCCCGTACTTCCTACGAGGCGGCTGAAGACGACGACTGGAAAACTTTCAGATTATATTACAAATGGCCGCACAGGAGGAATTCAAGCTTTGGAGCAAAAATATAAATAAAATTGTCTTTTACAATTCTAATACACCTCACTCGAACATTATGTTCTTCGAGCATTGACCCTCTATCAGGCGGGCGGCTTCCAGGACGTCTTCAAAATAATGCTCCGGCTCATTACAGTCCTTGCCCTTGGGCGGACTCTTTGTCGCAACATCGACGACCTTCATCTTCCCCCAGAATGTCTTGACTTGGGCAAAGGCCATCCGTGCACCCTCAATGCATGCTGACCGCTTCGCAGCATCGATACGTGGCACCGCATCAACAAGACGCCACACCAGGCCACAATAGCTCTTGGGAACAGGCTCACTCGGCCACAACCGGATTATGACGTTCTTCATGGCGTTGCCGGATATCCTATGAAGCTTGGCCCACTGGGACATCTGTTCATTTAGCAATAGAGGGCGCTTTGATGCTCCAAATAGTGACCAGAAAAGCTTCTCCGTTGCATACCCCTCTTGCGCTTGGTAAAATTGCGCCGCATCGAAAGAACTCTTCGGAAGTCTAAAAATTCGGCCCGAGAACTCCAGACCTGGTTTAGCTGAGCATAGTCCGGATCGCCAAACTTAGTCTGAAGCAAAAAGGGCTTACCGGCCGCTATCTCCTTAGACTGCCAAATCTCTTCACGAGCTGCCCTAGACTTAGACTGAGCTTCACTCGCCTCTCGTATGGCCTTATCAAGTTCAGCCATTTTGGCTTTATTCTCCTTCTCAAGGAATTCACAGCAGCTGACAGTATTCTTCAATTCAAGCGCCAGTGCGGATATTTTCTCCTCACTCCGGCGCCGAGCTGCCTGTTCGGCTCTTAGATAAGCCGATGCCTTCTCGGCAGCCGCATCACTACACCGGACCTGCTCCTTGGTCCGAACTAGCTCCGCCCGAACAGCTTCAACGGCGGCAGCACCATCTGCAATCATGCACATTTCATATAAAACCATTTTCGGCGTCAGGCCTACATTACAAGAACATTGGTGTAAGGAATGCTCGAACTATATACCTTGCGAGTCATCCAGACGCCTGTTGATCTATGCAATATCATCCTCTACAATATCCAGCTTTCGCTGCAGTTTGGCCACTTCCGTATTTCGGGTAGCCGCGGGAGGGGAGGCAGCCTGTATTCCAAGTTAAATCAAGCTTAGTAATTGAGCGTATCTTTTTGATCCTCTGATCGCTTCCTTCGGAAGGCAATCCGAGTCTCAGGGGCTACTGCATATACAACAGGTGCATTCTGTCAATAAAATTCCATTGGCAAAGTTACATCACAAACCTCAAAACCCCTCAGAAGGCTCGTGAAGGCCTCGTTCAACCCGCTCTTCGCGGATAAAACCTTGTCGACCACCGTAGCCATCAAGGCACGGTGTTCCTCCGAAACGGACGCTTGTTGCAGCATGTCCGTCAGCGTTTCCGGCGCTCCCGGGTCTCTGGAAACCGCCGCCGGAGTACGGCATCCCTTTGAAGGAATCCGCCCACTCGCCTCCAGAATTATCTCCGGCTATAAACCGGATAGTTCGGGGCCGTCATGCTTGATTCCCAAACCTTGAGTGACAAAGGCACCACCTTCGGGTAACGCCTTCTTCGTTTCCTGCACTACTTGTCGATCAGGAGGAGCCCCCCGGGACGATACCTCTAAATCATCCACCCTGTTGGGCGAAGAGGCTGGAGAAGGCGTGTCCATCTCCATCATCTCTGGAAGAAGGTCTCCTGAGGAGGAAGACAATTGAGCAACACCAGGCGTTAACCTGCGAGGACGTACATACGTCAGAAGATTTCTTCAGCAATAAGAAAGGAATGAGGTATGATTAAAATACCCTGCCGCACTTCCGGTTTGGCCAGAGGTTCGTCCTCATCATAAAGATCTACATCAACATCGCTTGCCCGGCCCAAGCCGCCCGACGATGGCGTTTTCCCTTTCTTGGGAGGTTTCCCCTCCTGATCTTCAAAAGCGGCCCTCTTCTTGCCATGGAGAGCTTCCTTTGCACCTTTACCCTCGGGCAAAAGGGTTTCGGTTTCCCCGAACACAGTGTCTAATTCGTCCTCAGGGCGAGCATCATCGCTGGGCTCCCTGCTCTCGCCCCCCTCTGCAGACACCTGGTACGGTGTCGGAATCAGCATCCTCGTCAGCAGGGCGGTCGCAGAGTCTTCGGGAAGGGGCGCCGGACACCAGATTAACACCGCTTTATTTATCCACTCCTGTATAGGGACGGATTGTTTAGTATCTTGTCAAGAGATGCTTGAATAGAAGGTGTTCGGAGATTGAATACTTACCAAAGTGTCCGGATGATTGCAGTCAAGGCCAACGTCTTCGGTGGTGTCCGGCCATTGCTCTCGCTCCCCGAAATATAATTTCCACATCCCTTCGTGTGTAGTGCTGAAGAAGTGCTGAAGAGTCTGCCGCCCTTCTGGATTAAACTCCCACATACGGAGAGGCCGCCGCTGACAGGGCAAGGTCCGGTGGGGTAGCATTACTTAAACGACGTTCACAAGATTGATGCCCTTCTCGGAAAGGCTTCGGAGGCGACTTTGCAGAGTCTGCACTTCATTGACGGATCCCCAATCCAATCCCTTATTGATCCATGAAGCAAGCTGAATTGGAGGGCCGGGTCGAAATGCAGGCGTAGCCGCCCACTTGGAGACCCGCAGCTCGTTGATATAAAACCACCCTGTTGCCATAGGTCGGAAGACTTGGCGAAAGATCCTTCAAACCAAACCGCGCTGGCAAGCTTGCCTATTGTGACGCTGCAGCACTCTGCCTGCTCCTCCTCTGTCACCTGCGGCCTCACGTCAAAGGTCTTGAGCCACAAACCAAAGTGCGGAGGAGTCCGGAGGAAGGCCTCACACGTGACGATAAATGTCTAGATGAGGAGAATAGAGTCCGGGGCCAGATCGTGAAAGTCCAGCCCATAATAGAACATGAGCCCCCGGACGAAGGGGTCAAGTGCGAACCCTAACCCATGGAGGAAGTGGGACACAAACACTACCCTCTCGCCGGATTTGGGGGTAGGAACGACCTGCCCCTGTGCAGGAAGCCGATGAAGGATTTCCGGGGTCAGATACCTCGCTGCGCGGAGCTTCGCAATATCCTCCTCTGTGACAGAAGAAGCCACCCACCGGCCTTGATGGCTTGATCCGGACATGATTAGGGCTGGTGGCAATGGGAACCCGAGGGTTGGAACTTGGGGTGGCTAGGGTTGAGGAAGAAGCAAGCGCAAAGGAAGAAGACGAGTCTGGGACCCTATATAAAGACCCCAAATACTAAGCGTATCCACCTGGGTCTCAAAACTTACCTATCCCCAGAGAGTTGTACCCAGGGGACGGTTGGGTTACCCACGCTTGCATTAATGAAAATCCCGTGAATAAGGGAACACGATCTCTGCCTTGACAAGACATGCCAATAAAACCGCGTCCTGAGACGTGGGGCGACGTGCCAGCCAACGGTTGGAAATAGTAACCGGGCAGGCGCGATACGATGTCATAAACAGTTATCAACAAATTAGACTCGTGGGATATTGTGTTTCCTGCAATTATATATACAGGTCCGGATATATCTACTACATCCGAAGACTATTCTGGAGTTCGGAAGGAGGGAACCCGCCTTGCAATGCCGAAGACAATTTGCGCGTCAGACTCCTCGTCATTGAAGCCAGGTTCAGGGGCTACTGAGGGAGTCCTGGACTAAGAGGTCCTCGGGCGTCCGGCCTGTTATCCATGGGCCGGACTGATGGGCTGTGAAGACATGAAGGCCGAAGACTGCACCGTGTCCGGATTGGACTCTACTTGGCGTGGAGGGCAAGCTTGGCGACCAACTATGAAGATTCCTTCTTATGTAACCGACTCCATGTAAACCCTAGATCCCCCGGGTGTCTATATAAACCGGAGGGGTTAGTCCGAAAAGGATATATTCATTACCATATACACATAGGATAGACTTCTATGGTTTAGCCATTACGATCTCGTGGTAGATCAACTCTTGTAACACTCATATTCATCAAGATCAATCAAGCAGGAAGTAGGGTATTACCTCCATAGAGAGGGCCCGAACTTGGGTAAACATCGTGTCCCCCGTCTCCTGTTACCATCGATCCTAGACGCACAGTTCGGGACCCCCTACTCGAGATCCACCGGTTGTGACACCGACAGCCCATGTGGGGACCACAACCCACCAGGGCGCACCTGGGGGTCCTGGCACGCCCAGGTGGGTTGTGCCCACCTGGTGTACCTCCCTCTGGTATTATTTGCATCAAAAATTTAGAAATATTCAGAAAAAAATCGTATAAAATTTTCAGGGCATTCTGAGCACTTTTATTTTTGGGTCATTTTTATTGCACTAGAAATTCAGAAAAGAGACAAAACATGGCATTTTATTGTATTTAACTAATAAGTATAGAAAACAAAAAGTAAAGACAGAAGGTAGTTCTTACTAAATTCATCAACTTCATACTGCTCAAAAATGATTCATTAATAAGGTTGATGAGATCTTATTAACAACCACTTTCGATTAGCATGAAACCGAAGAACTTTCGTAAATCATTAAGTTACCTCAATGGGGATATGAATGTCCCCAACAATAAGCATTTCATATTTCTTTTTGACAGTAGGTAGAGTTATTTCATATTTCATGTTTTCTAAAAGTTATCGGCAACCGGCAGGAGCCTTATGGTTGTCTCTTTATTGTATGAAATGCAAACGCCATGTAATTGCTTTACTTTATCACTATGCGTTAGCGATAGTTGTAGAAGCAATAGTTGGCGAGACGACCACGACGCTATGATGGAGATCAAGATGTCGAGCCGGTGACGATGGAGACCATGACGATGCTTTGAAGATGGAGATCAAAAGCACAAGATGATGATGGCCATATCATGTGACATATTTTGATTGCATGTGATGTTTATATTTCATACATCTTATTTTGCTTAAGTACGGTGGTAGCATTATAAGATGATCCCTTAACTAAATTTCAAGGTATAAGTGTTCTTCCTGAGTATGCACCGTTGCGACGTTCGTCATGTTGAGACACCACGTGATGATCGGGTGTGATAGACTCTACGTTCACATACAACGTGTGCAAGACAGTTTTGCACATGCGGAATACTCGGGTTAAACTTAACGAGCCTGGCATGTACAGACATGGCCTCGAAAAACTGGAGACCGAAAGGTCGAACATGAATCATATAGTAGATATGATCAACATAGACATGTTCACCATTGATGACTACAACATCTCACGTGATGATCTGACATGGTTTACTTGATTTAGATCACGTATCATTTAAATGACTTGAGGGATGTTGATACATCTCCGTCGTATCTATAATTTTTGATTCTTCCATGCCAATATTATTCAACTTTCATATACTTTTGGCAACTTTTTATACTATTTTTGGGACTAACATATTGATCCAGTGCCCAGTTCCTGTTTGTTGCATGTTTTATGTTTCGCAGAAACCCCATATCAAACGGAGTCCAAACGGGATAAAAACGGACGGAGAATATTTTTGGAATATTTGGAAAATTCCGGAAGAAGAATCAACAGGAGACGGTGCCCGAGGTGACCACGAGGCAGGGGGCGCGCCTGCCCCCCTAGGCGCGCCCCTGACCCTCGTGGGCCACCCGTAAGGCGGTTGCTGCTCAACTTCGGACGCAAGAAAGCTATTTTTTGGTAAAAAATCACGGCGAAGGTTTCAATCCAATCGGAGTTACGGATCTCCATATATACACGAAACGGTGAAAGGGCAGCAGACGAGAACACAGAAACAGAGAGAGACAGAGAGACAGATCCAATCTCGGAGGGGCTCTCGCCCCTCCCACGCCATGGAGACCATGGACCAGAGGGGAAACCCTTCTCCCATCTAGGGAGAAGTTCAAGGAAGAAGAAGAAGAAGGAGGGGAGCTCTCTCCCCCTCGCTTCCGGTGGTGCCGGAGTGCCACCGGGGGCCATCATCATCACCGCAATCTTCACCAACAACTTCACCGCCATCATCACCAACTCTCCCCCCCCCTATGCAGCGACCTCTCTCTTACGCACTATAATCTCTACTTAAACATGGTGCTCAACGCTATATATTATTTCCCAATGATGTATGGCTATCCTATGATGTTTGAGTAGATCCGTTTTGTCCTATGGGCTATTTGATGATCAAGATTGGTTTGAGTTGCATGTTTTATTATTGGTGTTGTCCTATGGTGCTCTCCGTGTCGCGCAAGCGTGAGGGATTCCCGTTGTAGGGTTTGCAATATATTCATGATTTGCTTATGGTGGGTGGCGTGAGTGACAGAAGCACAGACCGGAGTAAGTAGGTTGTTTGCGTATGGGATAAAGAGGACTTGATACTTTAATGCTATGGTTGGGTTTTACCTTAATGATCTTTAGTAGTTGCGGATGCTCGCTAGAGTTCCAATCACAAGTGCATATGATCCAAGTAGAGAAAGTACGTTAGCTTATGCCTCCCCCTCAAATAAAATTGCAATAATGATTATCGGTCTAGTTATCGATTGCCTAGGGACAAATAACTTTCTCGTGACAAAAGCTCTTTACTAAAACTAATTTAGTTGTGTCTTCATGTAAACAGCCCCTAGATTTTATTTACGTTCTCTTTATATTTTTGCAAACCTATCCAACAACACCTACAAAGTACTTATAGTTTCATACTTGTTCTAGGTAAAGCGAACGTTAAGCGTGCGTAGAGTTGTATCAGTGGTCGATAGAACTTGAGGGAATATTTGTTTTACCTTTAGCTCCTCGTTGGGTTCGACACTCTTACTTATTGAAAGAGGCTACAATTGATCCCCTATACTTGTCGGTTATCAAGACCTTTTTCTGGCGCCGTTGCCGGGGAGCAATAGCGCGGGGTGAGTATTCTCGTGTGTGCTTGTTTGCTTTATCACTAAGTAATTTTTATTTGCTGTTGTTAGTTGTTTTTATATCTTTAGTTATGGGTAGGAAACGCAAAATACCAAAAAAAATAGTTGTACCTACTGAACCAATGGTTGAAGAACCACTCAAAATCTATCACACTCTTGAAGCTTAGTACTTGGATCATCTTCGATCCCTATGTGCTCGTGCTGAAACCCCAACTAGCTTAGTTGAGGGCAAATCCTTAGATGAGCATGCTTGTTATGTGCGACACCGCATATCTGAAAAAAGGAAACTTTTACTGGGTCAAATTCATCGTTTGCAATGCTATGTTTGGAATTTATGTTATATACATGATTTTACTTGTTGTTCTGAAAACCCTAAGAAACACCTTCCCTAGCAATGTGAGTTTATTGATAATGGAATCTTATCTTCGTATGCTAAAGGTGTTTATAGTTACTATGTTGTTCAACAAATTGAAGAATTTGTTGCTTTTAAGGGTGCTTATGAAATTGCTTCTTTGATTGAAAAGTATGTTGCTACTCTTTTCAAATCTGAAAATATTGCCATACTTAAATATTGCTATGATAATTATGCTTCTAATGCCTATGTTGAACCATATATTGAGGACTATTCCGCTGTCCAAGAAGAGACTAATATTTTGCAGGAGTCTATGGAAGAAGAAATTGATGAAACTGTGAGCTCATTGGATGAAAAAGATGAGGAGGAGAGCGAAGAACGGAAGGAGGAAGAGCGGAGTAGCTACCCGTGCCCACCTTCTAATGAGAGTAACTCTTCAACTCATACATTGTTTAATTTCCTCTCATGCTTACCGAAGGATGATTGCTATGATGACTGTTATGATCCCGTCGATTCTCTTGAAATATCCCTTTTTGATGATGCTTGCTATGCTTGTGGCTAAGATGCCAATATGAATTATGCTTATGGAGATGAACTTGCTATAGTTCCTTATGTTAAACATGAAATTGTTGCTATGGCACCCACACATGATAGTCCTATTATCTTTTTGAATTCTCCCAACTACACTATATTGGAGAAGTTTACCATTATTAAGGATTATATTGATGGGTTGCCTTATACTACTACACATGATGATTTTGATGAATATAATATGCATGTGCTTGCTGCTCCTACTTGCAATTATTATGAGAGAGGAACTATATCTCCACCTCTCTATGTTTCCAACACGATAAAATTGCAAGAAACTGTTTATACTATGCATTGGCCATTACTTTGTGTGCATGAATTGTTCTTTTATGACATGCCGATGCATAGGAAGAGAGTTAGACTCCGTCATTACATGATATATGTTGCTTTGTGCTCACTACTAAATTACAAATCATTGTTAATTAAAATTGGCTTTGATATACCTTGGGATCCGGGTGGATTCATTACTTGAGCACCTTATGCCTAGCTTAATGGCTTTAAAGAAAGCGCTGCCAGGGAGACAACCCGGAAGTTTTAGAGAGTCATTTATTTCTGTTGATTGCTTTCATATAGTTTAAAAACAACAAAAATAAAGAGGGGAACCCAAAACTTTTTCAAAAAGAAAAGCGAAAGTGAGAAAGACAAGCATTGTTGAAGTGGGAGCTAGCCTTGAACTTTGTTCATGCTCACAGAAACTTTGTGAATCTTGATTACAGAAACTTTTCAACAAAAATAATTATCCCCTTATACAATTCCATTGTATTATAAAAATAATGTGCCAAGGTTTGCCTTTAGGATCTTTACAATGCTTGTTGGTTTGTGCGGTGCAGGACAGAAACTTTGGCTGTAGTGCGCGATTTTACATTCTTTACTGGAACGTCAAATGGTTCTGATTATTTTTGCACTGTCTTTCTATACAAATGTTTTATTTTTCCTAATTTTGGCAGAATATTTCAAGTATCATAAGTATGTTAAATGTTCAGATTATTACAGACTGTTCTGTTTTAGACAGATTCTGTTTTTGATGCATAGTTTGCTTGTTTTGATGAAACTATCGATTTATATCAGTGGATTAAGCCATGAAAAAGTTATATTACAGTAGACACAATGCAAAAACAAAATATGAATTGGTTTGCAACAGTACTTAGAGTAGTGATTTGCTTTATTATACTAACGGATCTTACCGAGTTTTCTGTTGAAGTTTTGTGTGGATGAAGTGTTCGATGATCGAGAAGGTCTCGATGTGAGAAGAAGGAAGAGAGGCAAGAGCTCAAGCTTGGGAATGCCCGAGGCACCCCAAGTAAATATTCAAGGAGACTCAAGCGTCTAAGATTGGGGATGCCCCGGAAGGCATCCCCTCTTTCTTCAACAAGTATCGGTATGTTTTCGGATTCGTTTCATTCATGTGATATGTGCAAATCTTGGAGCGTCTTTTGCATTTAGTTTTCATTTTTCTTTTACGCACCATGCTGGTATGAGATAGTCCTTGGTTGATTTATAGAATGCTCTTTGCACTTCAATTATATCTTTTGAGTATGGCTTTATAGAATGCTTCATGTGCTTCACTTATATCATTTGAAGTTTGGATTGCCTGTTTCTCTTCACATAGAAAACCGCCATTTGTAGAATGCTCTTTTGCTTCACTTATATTTGTTAGAGCATGGGCATATCTTTTTTAGAAAGAATTAAACTCTCTTGCTTCACTTATATCCATTTAGAGAGATGACAGGAACTGGTCATTCACATGGTTAGTCATAAAATCCTACATAAAACTTGTAGATCGCTGAATATGATATGTTTGATTCCTTGCAATAGTTTTGCGATATAAAGATGGTGATATTGGAGTCATGCTAGTGGGTAGTTGTGGATTGTAGAAATACTTGTGTTGAGGTTTTTGATTCCCGTAGCATGCACGTATGGTGAACCGTTATGTAACGAAGTCGGAGCATGATTTATTTATTGATTGTCATCCTTATGAGTGGCGGTCGGGGACGAGCGATGGTCTTTTCCTACCAATCTATCCCCCTAGGGGCATGCGTAGTAGTACTTTTCTTCGAGGGCTAATAAACTTTTGCAATAAGTATATGAGTTCTTTATGACTAATGTGAGTCCATGGATTATACGCACTCTCACCCTTCCATCATTGCTAGCCTCTTCGGTACCGTGCATTGCCCTTTCTCACCTCGAGAGTTGGTGCAAACTTCGCCGGTGCATCCAAACCCCGTGATACGGTACGCTCTATCACACATAAGCCTCATTATATCTTCCTCAAAACAGCCACCATACCTACCTATTATGGCATTTCCATAGCCATTCCGAGATATATTGCCATGCAACTTCCATCATCATCATATACATGACTTGAGCATTTATTGTCATATTGCTTTGCATGATCGTAAGATAGCTAGCATGATGTTTTCATGGCTTGTCCATTTTTGGATGTCATTGCTACGCTAGATCATTGCACATCCCGGTACACCGCCGGAGGTATTCATATAGAGTCGTACCTTTGTTCTAGATGTCGAGTTGTAATATTGAGTTGTAAGTAAATAAAAGTGTGATGATCATCATTATTAGAGCATTGCCCCAGTGAGGAAATGATGATGGAGACTATGATTCCCCCACAAGTCGGGATGAGACTCCGGACGGAAAAAAAAAGAAAAAAAGAAAGAGAAAGGCCAAAAAAAAAGGGAGAAGGGCCAAAAAAATGAGAGAAAAAGAGAGAAGGGGCAATGTTACTATCCTTTTACCACACCTGTGCTTCAAAGTAGCACCATGTTCTTCATATAGCGAGTCTCTTGAGTTATCACCTTCATATACTAGTGGGAATTTTCATTATAGAACTTGGCTTGTATATTCCAACGATGGGCTTCCTCAAATGCCCTAGGTCTTCATGAGAAAGCAAGTTGGATGCACACCCACTTAGTTTCAGTTTGAGCTTTGATATACTTATAGCTCTAGTGCATCTGTTGCATGGCAATCCCTACTCCTCACATTGACATCAATTGATGGGCATCTCCATAGCCCGTTGATTAGCCGCGTCGATGTGAGACTTTCTCCTTTTTTGTCTTCTCCACATAACTCCCATCATCATATTCTATTCCACCTATAGTGCTATGTCCATGGCTTGCGCTCATGTATTGCGTGAGGGTTGAAAAAGCTGAAGAGTGTTAAAAAGTATGAACCAATTGCTCGGCTTCTCATCGGGGTTGTGCATGATGTGAATATTTTGTGTGGTGAAGATGGAGCATAGCTAGACTATATGATTTTGTAGGGATAACTTTCTTTGGCCATGTTATTTTGAAAAGACATGATTGCTTTATTAGTAGGCTTGAAGTATTATTGTTTTTATGTCAAATGATAGACTATTTCTTTGAATCACTCGTGTCTTAATATTCATGCCATGATTAGATACATGATCAAGATTATGCTAGGTAGCATTCCACATCAAAAATTATCTTTTTTATCATTTACCTACTCGAGGACGAGCAGGAAAAGCTTGGGGATGCTGATACGTCTCCGTCGTATCTATAACTTTTGATTGTTCCATGCCAATATTATTCAACTTTCATATACTTTTGGCAACTTTTATACTATTTTTGGACTAACATATTGATCCAGTGCCCAGTGCCAGTTCCTGTTTGTTGCATGTTTTATATTTCGCAGAAACCCCATATCAAACGGAGTCCAAACGGGATAAAAACGGATGGAGAATATTTTTGGAATATTTGGAAAATTCTGGAAGAAGAATCAACACGAGACGGTGCCCGAGGTGGCCACGAGGCAGGGGGCGCGCCTCCCCCCCCCCCCCGGGCGCGCCCCTGACCCTCATGGGCCACCCGTAAGGCGGTTGCTGCTCAACTTCGGATGCAAGAAAGCTAATTTTTGGTTAAAAAAATCACGGCGAAGGTTTCAATCCACTCGGAGTTACGGATCTCCATATATACACGAAACGGTGAAAGGGCAGCAAACGAGAACGCAGAAACAGAGAGAGATAGAGAGACAGATCCAATCTCGGAGGGGCTCTCGCCCCTCCCACGCCATGGAGACCATGGACCAGAGGGGAAACCCTTCTCCCATCTAGGGAGAAGGTCAAGGAAGAAGAAGAAGGAGGGGGCTCTCTCCCCCTCGCTTCCAGTGCTGCCGGAGTGCCACCGGGGGCCATCATCATCACCGCAATCTTCACCAACAACTTCACTGCCATCATCACCAACTCTCCCCCCCCTCTATGCAGTGACCTCTCTCTTATTTGCTCTAATCTCTACTTAAACATGGTGCTCAACGCTATATATTATTTCCCAATGATGTATGGCTATCCTATGATGTTTGAGTAGATCCGTGTTGTCCTATGGGCTATTTGATGATCAAGATTGGTTTGAGTTGCATGTTTTATTATTGGTGTTGTCCTATGGTGATATCCGTGTCGCGCAAGCGTGAGGGATTCCCACTGTAGGGTTTGCAATATTTTCATGATTTGCTTATGGTGGGTGGCGTGAGTGACAGAAGCACAGACCCGAGTAAGTAGGTTGTTTGCGTATGGGATAAAGGGGACTTGATACTTTAATTCTATGGTTGGGTTTTACCTTAATGATCTTTAGTAGTTGCGGATGCTTGCTAGAGTTCCAATCATAAGTGCATATGATCCAAGTAGAGAAAGTATGTTAGCTTATGCCTCTCCCTCAAATAGAATTGCAATAATGATTATCGGTCTAGTTATCGATTGCCTAGGGACAAATAACTTTCTCGTGACAAAAAGCTCTTTACTAAAACTAATTTAGTTGTGTCTTCAGCTAAACAGCCCCTACCTTTTATTTACGCTCTCTTTATATTCTTGCAAACCTATCCAACAACACCTACAAAGTACTTCTAGTTTCATACTTGTTCTAGGTAAAGCGAACATTAAGCGTGCGTAGAGTTGTATCAGTGGTCGATAGAACTTGAGGGAATATTTGTTCTACCTTTAGCTCCTCGTTGGTTCTACACTCTTACTTATCGAAAGAGGCTACAATTGATCCCCTATACTTGTGGGTTATCAGATGTCTATCTAAGTGGGAGTTCTTAAGTATTAATTGAACTTAATTTATCATGAACTTAGTCCAGATAGTATTTGCATAGCTATGTTGTAGATCAATAGCTCGCGATATAGCTCCTATATATTTTTTATATTTTCCTAGAGAAAAGTTGAAAGATGATAATAGCAGTGATGCGGACTGGGTCCGTGATCTGAGGATTATCCTCATTGCTACACAGAAGAATTATGTCCTTGATGCACTGCTAGGTGACACACCTATTGCAGGAGTAGATGCAAATGTTATGAACGTTTGCCAAGCTCAGTATGATGACTACTTGATAGTTTAGTGCGCCATGCTTTATGGCTTAGAACCAGGACTTCAAAAATGTTTTGAACGCCACAAAGCATATGAGATGTTCCAAGAGTTGAAATTGGTATTTCAGACTCATGCCCATGTCAAGAGGTATGAGACCTCTGACAAGTACTTTGCCTACAAGATGGAGGAGAATAGCTCAGCCAGTGAGCATGTACTTAGAATGTCTGGATACTACAATCACTTGAATCAAGTGGGAGTTAATCTTCCAGATAAGATGGTGATTGACAGAGTTCTCTAGTCACTATCACCAAGCTACTGGAACTTTGTGATGAACTATAATATGCAAGGGATGACAAAAAATATTCCCAAGCTCTTCGCGATGTGAAATCGATGAAGGTAGAAATCAGGAAAGAGCATCAAGTGTTGATGGTTAACAAGACTACTAGTTTCAAGAAAAAGGGCGAGGGAAAGAAAGGGAACTTCAAGAAGAATGGCAAGCAAGTTGCCACTCCCATGAAGAAACCCAAAGCTGGACCCAAGCCTGAAACTGAGTGCTTCTACTGCGAAGGAAATGGTCACTGGAAGTGGAACTGCCCCAAATACTTGGCAGGTAAGAAGGATGGCAAAGTGAAAAAAGGTATATTTGATATACATGTTATTGATGTGTATTTTACTAGTGTTCGTAGTAACCCCTAGGTATTTGATACTGGTTTAGTTGCTAAGATTAGTAACTCGAAACAGGAGTTGCAAAGACTAGTTAAAAGTGAGGTGACGATGTGTGTTGGAAGTGATTCCAAGGTTGATATGATCACCATTGCACACTCCCTCTACCTTCGGTATTAGTGTTGAACCTAAATAAATGTTATTTGGTGTTTGCATTGAGCATGAATATGATTAGATCATGTTTATTGCAGTATATTTATTCATTTAAGTCAGAGAATAATTGTTGTTCTGTTTACATGAATAAAACCTTCTATGGTCATACACCCAATGTGAATGGTTTATTGAATCTCGATCGTAGTGATACACATATCCATAATATTGATGCCAAAAGATGCAAAGTTAATAATGATAGTGCAACATACTTGTGGCACTGCCGTTTAGGTCATATTGGTGTAAATCGCATGGAGAAACTCCATGCAGATGGACTTTTTGAATCACTTGATAATGAATCATTTGATACTTGCGAACCATGCCTCGTGGGCAAGATTACTAAAACTCCGTTCTCCAGAACAATGGAGCGAGCCAATGACTTATTGGAAATAATACATACTGATGTATGCGGTCCAATGAGTGTTGAGGCACGCGGCGGGTATCGTTATTTTCTGACCTTCACAGATGATTTGAGCAGATATGGGTGTATCTACTTAATGAAACACAAGTCTGAAACATTTGAAAAGTTCAAAGAATTTCAGAGTGAAGTGGAGAATCATCGTAACAAGAAAATAAAGTTTCTACGAGCTGATCACGGAGGCGAATATTTGAGTTACGAGTTTGTCCTTCATTTAAAACAATGTGGAATAGTTTCACAACTCACGCCACCTGGAACACCACAGCATAATGGTGTGTCTGAACATCGTAACCGTACTTTATTAGATATGGTGCGATCTATGATGTCTCTTACCGATTTACCACTATCGTTTTGGGGTTATGCATTAGAGACATCTGCATTCACGTTAAATAGGGCACCGTCCAAATCCACTGAGACGACACCGTATGAACTATGGTTTGGCAAGAAACTTAAGCTGTCGTTTCTTAAAGTTTGGGGTTGCGAACACTACTGCAGGATGCTGCTAACGCGACACTACAATCAGAGACCCTTCAAGAAACTGTGTGTGATGCCATAATCACAAACGGTGGTGTATGAAAACCGTCAGAAATGTATAAAACGTTTGCAATGATGGATGCATCAAACACGGTTCAGGTTTTAGTTGCGTGTGCGATGAAGGCCATACGGTTCAGTTCAATTAACTGTTTGCGATGAGGAGGAACAAAAGAAACGGGCAGCCAGATGAAGGCGTGTGCGATACACAGCATACGGTTCACTCGGATGAACTGTTTGTGATTAGGCAACACAAAAGAAACGGGCAGCCATATGAAGGTGTGTGCGATATACAGCATACAGTTCACTCGGATGAACTGTTTGTGATTAGGCAACACAAAAGAAATGGTCAGCCAGATCAAGGTGTGTGGGATATACGTCATGCGGTTCACTCAGATGAACTGTTTGCGTTGACACAACAGAACAGAAATGGTTCAACTTAACAAGACGTGTGTGTTGAGCGATGGGATTGTGATACGTCTCCAACGTATCTATAATTTTTGATTGTTCCATGCTATTATATTATCTATTTTGGATGTTTAATGGGATTTATTATGTACCTTTATATTATTTTTGGGACTAACCTACTAACCGAAGGCCCAAAGCAAATTGCTGTTTTTTGCCTATTTCAGTGTTCCGCAGAAAAGGAATATCAAACGGAATCAAACCTTCGCGAGGATCGTTTTTGGAACAAAAGCAATCCAGGAGACTTGGAGTGGACGTAAAGGATGCCACGAGGTAGGAGGGCGCGCCCAGGGGGTAGGCGTGCCCCCCACCCTCGTGGGCCCCTCGTAGTTCCACTGACCTACTTCTTTCGCTTATATATACTCATATACCCTGAAAACATCTAGGAGCACCATGAAACCCTATTTCCACCGCCGCAACCTTATGTACCCGTGAGATCCCATCTTGGGGCCTTTTCCGGCACTCCGCCGGAGGGGGAATCGATCACGGAGGGCTTCTACATCAACACCATAGCCTCTCCGATGATGTGTGAGTAGTTTACCACAAACCTTCGGGTCCATAGTTATTAGCTAGATGGCTTCTTCTCTCTCTTTGGATCTCAATACAAAGTTCTCCTCGATTCTCTTGGAGATCTATTCGATGTAATACTTTTTGCGGTGTGTTTGTCGAGATCCGATGAATTGTGGGTTTATGATCAAGATTATCTATGAACAATATTTGGTTCTTCTTTGAATTCTTATATGCATGATTTGATATCTTTGCAAGTCTCTTCAAATTATCAGTTTGGTTTGGCCTACTAGATTGATCTTTCTTGCAATGGGAGAAGTGCTAAGCTTTGGGTTCAATCTTGCGGTGTCCTTTCCCAATGACAACAGCGGCAGCAAGGCACGTATTGTATTGTTGCCATCGAGGATAAAAAGATGGGGTTTATATCCTATTGCTTCAGTTTATCCCTCTACATCATGTCATCTTGCTTAATGCGTTACTCTGTTCTTATGAACTTAATACTCTAGATGCATGCTGGATAGCGGTCGATGTGTGGAGTAATAGTAGTAGATGCAGAATCGTTTCGGTCTACTTGTCATGGACGTGATGCCTATATACATGATCATGCCTAGATATTCTCATAACTATGCGCTTTTCTATCAATTGCACGATAGTAATTTGTTCACCCACCGTAGAATTTGCTATCTTGAGAGAAGCCACTAGTGAAACCTATGGCCCCCGGGTCTATTTTCCATCATATTAATCTCCCGTCAAGTAGCTATTTCTGTCGCCGTTTATTTTGCAATCTTTACTTTTCAATCTATACAACAAAAATACCAAAAATATTTATCTTATTATCTCTATCAGATCTCACTTTTGCAAGTGGCCGTGAAGGGATTGGCAACCCCTTTATTGCATTGGTTGCAAGGTTCTTATTTGTTTGTGCAGGTACTAGGCGACTTGCGTGTAACCTCCTACTAGATTGATACCTCGGTTCTCAAAAAATGAGGGAAATACTTACGCTACTTTGCTGCATCACCCTTTCCTCTTCAAGGGAAAACCAACGCATGCTCAAGAGGTAGCAAGAAGGATTTCTGGCACCATTGCCGGGGAGGTCTACACCAAGTCAAGTCACGAGTTGATCTCCCAGCAACTAGCCGATTTCTGGCACCGTTGCCGGGGAGATCTACGCACAAGTCAAGACATACCAAGTACCAATCACAAACTCT
Organism: Aegilops tauschii subsp. strangulata; assembly: GCF_002575655.3. Classification (NCBI taxonomy): domain Eukaryota; kingdom Viridiplantae; phylum Streptophyta; class Magnoliopsida; order Poales; family Poaceae; genus Aegilops; species Aegilops tauschii. The sequence goes on along the minus strand of NC_053038.3, from coordinate 125,385,907 downwards.
TATCCCTCGCATTACATTATTTGACATTTGCCTCTCGTTTTCCTCTTCCCCACTTCACCTTTTCCGTTTTATTCGCCTCTTTCCCGTTTGTTTTTCTTGCGCCATGGCCGAATCAAAAAGGGCTAAGGGTTCTCTCCCGGGTTTAATACTTTGGATGGTCCCTCTGTCCTCTCTAAGCTCATAAATAATGATGCTATGGAAAGACCTACCGGGGTTATCAATGAGGGTTTGAATAATTTCGATGAAGATGATCCCGGAATTTTTCGTTATTTACTTTATGAGTCTTTGAAAGATGCTTGGGATGTGCTATTAAGGATCCGAGCTAGCTATACCTAAAAAGCTTTTATGTTGGCTTGCCCTCTTCGTTCAAGCAAGTTAGATTCTATTTTTGAAGAAGGTTTTCTTGAGGGGGATCCCATAGATACCTATGAAAAGATGAAAACTATATTTGGGCACCCCATGATTGAGAGGGTTGAATCCACCTCTCTTTTGTGCTTTTACCAAAATGAAATTATCAAAGAGATGAAGGCTAGCTTAGATGCAAATTTCCATAGCATGCTTAATCTTTATTCCACCATTAATGGCCATGTGCTTTCTCAAAATTGAAAGATAAATGCTATAGATAAGAAATTTTCTCTTTTCTTTCTCAACACCAAAGATGATAATACCTAGATCTATTCTTGTTTTTATGCCTAGCTAGGGGCGTTAAACGATAGCGGCTGTTGGGAGGCAACCCATTTTTATTTTTGTTCCTGTTTAGTAATAAATAATTCATCTAGCCTCTGGTTAGATGTGGTTTTATGTTTTAATTAGTGTTTGTGCCAAGTAAAACCTATAGGATCTTCTTGGGTGATAATTATTTGATCTTGCTGAAAAAACAGAAACTTTCTGCTTACGAAAACAATTGTTAAAAATCACCAAAAAGTGATAAAATACTGATTCCAATTGCAGTAGATGAATAAACAAATTATTTAGGTGTTCTTATTTTGGCAGAATTTTTTAGTTACAGAAGTTTTTGTTTGATATAGATTACTACAGACTGTTCTGTTTTTGACAGATTCTGTTTTTCGTGTGTTGTTTGCTTATTTTGATGAATCTATGGCTAGTATCGGGGGGTATGAACCATAGAAAAGTTGGAATACAGTAGATTTAACACCAATATAAATAAAGAATGAGTTCATTACAGTACCTTAAAGTGGTGGTTTGTTTTATTTCGCTAACGGAGCTCATGAGATTTTCTGTTGAGTTTTGTGTTGTGAAGTTTTCAAGTTTTTGGGTAAAGATTTGATGGATTTTGGAACAAGGAGTGGCAAGAGACTAAGCTTGGGAATGCCCAAGGCACCCCAAGGTAAAATTCAAGGACAAACAAAAGCCTAAGCTTGGGGATGCCCCGGAAGGCATCCCCTCTTTCGTCTTCGTCTATCGGTAACTTTACTTGAGGCTATATTTTTATTCACCACATGATATTTTTTTGCTTGGAGCGTCTTGTATGATTTTAGTCTTTGATTTTTAGTTTACCACAATCATCCTTGCTGTACACACCTTTTGGAGAGACACACATGATTCGGAACTTATTAGAATACTCTATGTGCTTCACTTATATCTTTTGAGCTAGATAATTTTGCTCTAGTGCTTCACTTATATCTTTTAGAGCACAGTGGTGGTTTTACTTTATAGAAATTATTGATCTCTCATGCTTCACTTATATTATTTTGAGAGTCCTTTAGAACAGCATGGTAATTTGCTTTGGCTATAAAATAGTCCTAATATGATAGGCATCCAATATGGGTATAATAAAAACTTTCATATAAAGTGCATTAAATACTATGAGAAGTTTGATACTAGATGATTGTTTTGAGATATGAAAATGGTGATATTAGAGTTGTGCTAGTTGAGTAATTATGAATTTGAGAAATACTTGTGTTGACGTTTGCAAGTCCCGTAGCATGCACATATGGTAACCGTTGTGTAACAAATTTGAAACATGAGGTGTTCTTTGATTGTCATCCTTATGAGTGGCAGTCGGGGACAAGCGATGGTCTTTTCCTACCAATCTATCCCCCTAGGAGCATGCGTGTAATGCTTGGTTTTTGATGACTTGTAGATTTTTGCAATAAGTATGTGAGTTCTTTATGACTAATGTTGAGTCCATGGATTATACGCACTTTCACCTTTCCATCATTGGTAGCCTCTTTGGTGCCGTGCATTGCCCTTTCTCACCTTGAGAGTTGGTGCAAACTTCGCCGGTGCATCCAAAACCCGTGATATGATACGCTCTATCACACATAAACCTCCTCATATCTTCCTCAAAACAGCCACCATACCTACCTATTATGGCATTTCCATAGCCATTCCGAGATATATTGCCATGCAACTTTCCACTGTTCCGTTTATTATGACACGCTTCATCATTGTCATATTGCCTTGCATGATCATCTAGTTGACATCGTATTTGTGGCAAAGCCACCATGCATAATTTATCATACATGTCACTCTTGATTCATTGCCCATCCCGGTACACCGCGGGAGGCACTCATATAGAGTCATATTTTGTTCTAGTTTCGAGTTGTAATCATTGAGTTGTAAATAAATAGAAGTGTGATGATCATCATTAATAGAGCATTGTCCCATAAAAAAAGGCCAAAGAAAGGAAAAAGAAATAAAAGGGACAATGCTACTATCCTTTTTCCACACTTGTGCTTCAAAGTAGTACCATGATCTTTATGATAGAGAGTCTCTTATTTTGTCACTTTCATATACTAGTGGGAATTGTTCATTATAGAACTTGGCTTGTATATTCCAACAATGGGCTTCCTCAAATGCCCTAGGTCTTCGTGAGCAAGCAAGTTGGATGCACACCCACTTAGTTTCTTTTATTGAGCTTTCATATATTTATAGCTCTAGCGCATCCGTTGCATGGCAATCCCTACTCCTTGCATTGGCATCAACTGATGGGCATCTCCCTAGCCCGTTGATTAGCCGCGTCAATGTGAGACTTTCTCCTTTTTTGTCTTATCCACACAACCCCCATCATTATATTCTATTCCACCCATAGTGCTATGTCCATGGCTCACGCTCATGTATTGCGTGAAAGTTGAAAAAGTTTGAGAAATACTAAAGTATGAAACAATTGCTTGGCTTGTCATTGGGGTTGTGCATGATGAGAGCATTTTTGTGTGACGAAAATGAAGCATGACCAAACTATATGATTTTGTAGGGATGAGCTTTCTTTTGCCATGTTATTTTGAGAAGACATGATTGCTTAGTTAGTATGCTTGAAGTATTATTATTTTTATGTCAATATTAAACTTTTATCTTGAATCTTTTGGATCTGAACATTCATGACACAATAAAGAGAATTACATAGAAAATTATGTTAGGTAGCATTCCACATAAAAAATTCTGTTTTTATCAATTACCTACTCGAGGACGGGCAGGAATTAAGCTTGGGGATGCTTGATACGCCTCCAACGTATCTATAATTTTTGATTGTTCCATGCTATTATATTATCTGTTTTGGATGTTTAATGGGCTTTATTATGTACTTTTATATTATTTTTGGGACTAAACTACTAACCGGAGGTCCAGCGCAAATTGCTGTTTTTTTGCCTATTTCAGTGTTTTGCAGAAAAGGAATATCAAATGGAATCCAAATGGAATGAAACCTTGGCGAGGATCGTTTTTGGAACAAACGCAATCCAGGAGACTTGGAGTGGACGTAAAGGAAGCCACGAGGTAGGAGGGCGCGCCCAGGGGGGTAGGCGCGCCCCCCATCCTCGTGGGCCCCAACGTAAAGGAAGCCACGAGGTGGCCACGAGGTAGGAGGGCGCGCCCTGGGGGGTAGGCGCGCCCCCATCCTCGTGGGCCCCTCGTAGCTCCACCGACCTACTTCTTTCGCCTATATATACTCATATACCCGAAAACATCCAGGAGCACCACGAAACCCTATTTCCACCACCGCAACCTTCTGTACCCGTGAGATCCCAACTTGGGGCCTTTTCCGGCGCTCCGCCGGAGGGGGAATCGATCACGGAGGGCTTCTACATCAACACCATAGCCTCTCCGATGATGTGTGAGTAGTTTACCACAGACCTTCGGGTCCATAGTTATTAGCTAGATGGCTTCTTCTCTCTCTTTGGATCTCAATACAAAGTTGTCCTCGATTCTCTTGGAGATCTATTCAATGTAATACTTTTTGCGGTGTGTTTGTCGAGATCCGATGAATTGTTGGTTTATGATCAAGATTATCTATGAAGAATATTTGGTTCTTCTTTGAATTCTTATATGCATGATTTGATATCTTTGCAAGTCTCTTGGAATTATCAGTTTGGTTTGGCCTACTAGATTGATCTTTCTTGCAATGGGAGAAGTGCTTAGCTTTGGGTTCAATCTTGCAGTGTCCTTTCCCAGTGACAGCAGGGGCAGCAAGGCACGTATTGTATTGTTGCCATCGAGGATAAAAAGATGGGGTTTATATCATATTGCTTCAGTTTATCCCTCTACATCATGTCATCTTGCTTAATGCGTTACTCTGTTCTTATGAACTTAATACTCTAGATGCATGCTGGATAGCGGTCGATGTGTGGAGTAATAGACGCAGAATCGTTTCGGTCTACTTGTCACGGACGTGATGCCTATATACATGATCATGCCTAGATATTCTCATAACTATGCGCTTTTCTATCAATTGCACGATAGTAATTTGTTCACCCACCGTAGAATTTTCTATCTTGAGAGAAGCCACTAGTGAAACCTATGGCCCCTGGGTCTATTTTCCATCATATTAATCTCCCGTCAACTAGCTATTTCTGTCGCCGTTTATTTTGCAATCTTTACTTTTCAATCTATACAACAAAAATACCAAAAATATTTATCTTATTATCTCTATCAGATCTCACTTTTGCAAGTGGCCGTGAAGGGATTGACAACCCCTTTATCGCGTTGGTTGCAAGGTTCTTATTTGTTTGTGCAGGTACTAGGCGACTTGCGTGTAACCTCCTACTGGACTGATACCTTGGTTCTCAAAAACTGAGGGAAATACTTACGCTACTTTGCTGCATCACCCTTTCCTCTTCAAGGGAAACCAACACATGCTCAAGAGGTAGCAGATTGCATGCGATTCACTCGGCCCTTGTCGTCAGTGTGTGACCTCTCTGGCAACCGTTCACTCTCCAGGCGCCTCTTCGTGTACCGTGGCAACCTTCCATCGACTCTTCGCCTTTCCCTCTCGATTTGGAACTGCTGTCGCACGCTAGCTCTTCCTCCCTCCTCCATTTTCCTTCACCCTTCCTTCTGCCATTGTTTGATCGTCTTCTCCATGGAGGGAACAAGCCAGAAACGACCCTGTTATTCTTGCCCTGATCTGAAGGATGACGCGGTGGATGAACTCATTGATCGGTGCGACATCATCACCATGGCTAGCATGGCAGGTTCGTTCAAGACCATTCTCGACTCAACTCATAACATCATTACAAGGAACCCAAGGGTTCAGGAGCGGTTTGATCTCCCCTATCTTCTTCGCCGTGACCCTGCTGACTGACGCGGGGACGAGGGAAGCCTCGCCTTGTGTAAGTTGATGCCGCTTGATAATGATACGTATGATGTTAAGATGCCATCGCTTGAGGGCAAGGCTTGGGCAGGCGCAAATGGAGATTGGGTTGTTTATATTGGGTACAACTGCGAGTGGGAACTTGTGAATGTGTACACTCGTCACTGGGTTCCACTTCGAAAAATCTCATACGACTGCCCAGAGGTTGAGTACACCGGTATTCTACGTGAGTTCAAATACGATCATGCTGACTGTCATCTACGGAAGATAGCAATTTGTCGATTTCCCAACCGCTCTTGGGGTTATAGGAATGCTTATGTTGTCGCTATCTTCGACAAGCTTGTTGCCATCCTTCTTGGTTTGACTCGATGGATATTGCTCAAAAATCAGTTTCTATACACGGATGAGTACTGTGATGCAATTCAATACGAGGGTCTTGTGTTTGCTGCCACCACTCGTGGCACTGTTTTTGCATGGAATCCTCATGATTTCGGTACGTTTGTCTTCCACCGTAATTATAATTGTTTCATCCACATGCATGCGGGTTAGCTAGTTTCCCTTTACTAATTAACCTTCTTGTGTTTCCAAGGTCCTGTGAACATTCCACCACCTATACTTGAAAATATTATTCATGAGCATGAGGACGAGCAGGACCCATATACTCAGTGGCGCCTGGCAACTTATTCCGATGGATCACCTCTTCTTGTCTGTATACGGGGCACTGCTGATGTTACTAAGGAAGCAGGTGTTGTTTCGTATGGTCGCACTCTCCGGACCTATTCCAACATCCGTTGCAGGGTATTCGGGATGGATACTGGTGTACTAGCGCCAACACCTTCTCCCTGGTTCAGTATTGAAAGTCTTGGAGGAAACTCGCTCTTCCTTGGACAAAACTATCCAATGGTGGTGGAAGGCGATCCAGCTGCTGTTGACACAACGTTACTACCATTTATGAGAAGCAACTGTATCTATACCTCGAACATTACTATGCTTCCCTACCGTCCCAATATGGGTATTGAAATAGGCCGCTTCAGCCTGGATGATCAGTCCTGCGTTGGTCTCGAGATTGACAGTAGCTGGCCCTTCCCAGAGAATCACTTCTGGTACAAAGCAAGTGTTTCCAACGCCGACGAGTGGTTGAGCTAAAGTTCATTTCATCGCTTTGTTATTTGTTGTGTGAGAAAAACTTTACTAGAATGTTTTATTGGAAATGATCTATAATCCAACGTGTATCCTCGTTGTCGTTGTGGGTTGATGACTTGTTGTATGTAATCAATGGTACATTTGCATATGCGTCCATGAACTCACGGCTGCTACTGGTGTCCATATGAACAGTGCTAGTGATTTTAGTTGCAAAAATTAGATAGTGCTAGTGATTTGTAGCTGCATATTTTAACAAATCGCAGTGTTACAAGGTTGACAAATGGAAATGTTACTAGATAAACAAATGTCAATCTTTCCAGTTTGAGAAATGGCAACATACCCAAAATGACAGATATGCAAATCTTACCCAATTGTTTGTACGTGGTTGCACACGGGTCATGCAAAACAACCGTTTGCGTTGAAGGGATGCAGAAATCCTGCTCGGCACATTTTCCCTTGGCTTCCTGGGAAAGCTGTCGGTTTGCATACGGGTGTTCTAACTAAAACGTTTGCGATGAGTGTTTTATATTTAAACCCGTTGACGTTTTTTAGAAAGAAAATCATTTGATAAGTTTGTACATTAAGAGAGAGAAACGCAAGTTCGTTCAAACCATATCTTTCATTCAGTCACACTGCGAATTTATATTCATATGATCGAGAATTCGAGATACAGTATTAAACCTCAAAAAAACTATTTTCGGCGGCGGCGGAGGCGGCGTGCTACGCCGTCATTGTCGTCCTCCGGGACACCTTTGTTGAAGTCTTCAAGGCAGCACAAAATGTTCTTCACTTGTAAATCAAACATCATGTCGTCACGCAATCGACGGGCGGGGCGCCGGAGGACGGCAACTGGCGCCGCTGAGAGGTAGCGGTCAATGGCAGCGTCCCATGCCGCTGAGGGGGGCGCGCATCGGCACGGGCACGAGCGCGGCGGGTGTAGCCAAATGCATGGGGACCGGCGCCGCAGTGGGTGGAGGGGCGCGCACGGGCGTGGCGGGTGCAGCCAAACGCACGGGGGCCGACGCCACGGTGGGTGGAGGGGCGCGCACGGGCACGGGCGCTGGCGCTGGCATGTACACGAGCTCGCGCGGGTCCGCGGAGACCTCGCTAATGCCCGCGGTTTCCAGCTCTGGATAGTGCTCGGCGACCAGCCCATCAATGCTACGGGGATGGTCGCTGGCACGGGCGCGGGGATGGGAGCTGGGACGGGAGCGGGGGCAGCAACCACCGCGGCCAGCTCATTCTGGGCCATGTCCATGAGGCCCCATTCCTCCTTATTTTCTATCTCCTCCGGCTCGGAGTCGACTTCACCAAACTTGAAGACTAGCGGCAGATGATCATTCTGCGCCATGGTGGTGGAGGTCTGCGGGGGGAGGGGAATGGGAGGCGAACAGTAAGGCCGCCCGTATTAAACAGCGGCTCGGGCGCCATTAATGGAGAGGAAAGCGGGCGGCCATGGAAGTCAAAGGGCTCGCTTCCCAGTGAGCCTGCGCAGCGTAAAGCTCGCACACTTCCCGGTGAACCTGCGCATTGGAGGGCATCTTGCACGCCTCTCAGTCAGCCTGCGCACCGGACTGCGCTCGCATGCCTCCCATTCAATCAAGGTCAAGCAGCTGTCCGCACGGCACCTCCTACAGCCATTAAAACCAAGACACGTGGTGTCACGTGAATGGTTAACAGAACGCACACGTTTTGAATTATACAAATGTTTGAGATATTAAACTGGCAGCTATTTTTTCAAAATGCCTTTGTTGGCTGTCATTATTCGAGTGCGCCTTCTCTCAAAATGGACACGAAAAATACCACATCATGTCGGGTGCCATTCCATGATAGCATGCCAAGTTTCATGAATTTCATACGAGTTTTGGATTTACTAGAATTTAAAAACCAGGCATCTCAATGTTTTGTCGGCAATCAACGGTGCCCTGGTGTTTGGAATTCATTCCCATTTCTTGCATTGGACCTAAGCATGCACCCAAGGACACAGATTTGATTTTTCAACCAATTTATATGCACTGGAGCATGTGCATGTAGTTCAAATTTGAATTATGCACATAAATGCGTTGAAAACTCAGTTAATGCATAAAAATGTCCAAAAGAACCCCGAAAAATCACAAAAATTGACACAACACTCCTGTTGTTCTATGTTGACATGAGAAAAAATTTGGAAGCAATAAGAGGCAGTGGATATCGTTTCGTCCCCAAAGGTGGGACGTTCCCTACCGAAACCATGATGCTTGTTGTGAGAAGCTCTGATTTGTGAGAAGCATATACCCAAACCTGCCCCAAACAGGACAAAAATTTTACAACGGCATGTTGATGCCGCTCCATGAAAGCATGCCAAGTTTCATGAATTTCAGACGTGTTTTGGATTTACTAGAATTTAAAAACGAGGCATCTCAATGTTTTGTCAGCAATCAACGATGCCCTGGTGTTTGAAATTCATTCCCATTTCTTGCATGGGACCTAAGCATGCACCCAAGGACACATATTTGATTTTTCAACCAATTTGTATGCACCGGAGCATGTGCATGTAGTTTAATTTTGAATTGTGGACCTGAAATGACTAGAAAACCAGTTTAATGTATGAAATGTCCAAACGAACCCTGAATAATTTCAATTCTTTTACGACACACATACAGTTGCATGTTCACTGCAGATAAAAGGTCTAGCAATTCAAACACCGTCCATTGCCGATGTGACCCCATTTTGTAATTCAAATCAAGTAGATCCCACAGGGTTTATTCTCACCAACCGTGTGAGATGTAGTACAAAATATCTTCGAGCACCGTCGGTGTATAGTACGCCTATGGCTTACGCGAGAAGGTGCGTCGGCTACAGTCCACAGCCGGCGTCTCAAGCACACTAGCTCGCTCCCCCAAAACTCCCGCCTCTGCATCCCTCTCTGCTTCAGTCTCTTGATTCAAATTTTCAGTAGCCCCGGCATTTTACTCCCGCCTCTACATCCCTCGCAATCTCAAAAATATCTGCTCGCCCTTGATCCAAATTTTCAGTAGCCCCGCCTTGTTACTCCCGCCTAGTAAAATTTTCAGTTGCCGCAGTATTTCCTCAAACACAACCTTCGCTCACACAGACACACACAACCCTCGAAACCAATGGTAGGTCGCCGCCATCGCCGGCGCCTCCATCCTCAACCTCTGCCTGTGTGCCAGGGAGCTCGAGTAGCCAATGGCCAAAAAGAGGTTTATCGCGGCCTTTTCGCGCGACGCCGGCGAGGTGGCCACCGAGCTGTCCCCGTCGTCCTCCGCGGGCCTGATCCGCCGTCGTCGGTCTCCCGATCCGCCCGCCGCCGCGCCCCTACGCCGGTTCGAGGACTTCCCCATCCTCCGCCGGACCCTGCAGCCGACGAAGTCCTACCTCAGGATCTGGCAGCGGCGGTGGGGGACGTGGGTCGCCGAGATTACAGATCGAGAGACCCACACCCACCGGTGGCTCGGTAGCTTCCACACGGCCGAGCTCGCGGCCATGGAGTACGACCGCTGGCAGGTCCGCTACCACGGCGCGGCGGCTAGGCTCAATTTCCCCTTCAGCACACGTTCGGTCCACCTTGTTCCGCCGGAGCTAGGGGTGGTGAGCTCGGCTATGGCGCGGGAGGATCGCGAGGCGTGGGAGCGTCTCGAGGCCGAGGCTGCCGACGAGGCCTACATGCAAGAGCTCCGCCGGCGGCACCCCGAGCTCGTGGAGGCGGAGCGGGCGATCTTTGCTGGCGCGGAGGGCGGCGAGGTTATCGCGCTCTCCTCCGATGACGAGGTCGAAGGCGGCGAGGACAGCGGCGAGGTTATCGCACTCTCCTCCGATGACGAGGTCGAAGGCGGCGAGGACAGCGGCGAGGTTATCGCGCTCTCCTCTGATGATGAGGTCGAAGGCGGCGGCGACGGCAGCGCGGAGGGCGTTGAGGTGGGCCTCGAGGACGAGGAGATCGACGTCGATGAGTGGAGGAGTGCCTTCCCCAACGACCCCGACGATGGTACTGGCCCGGACCCGGCTCGCGGCACACCGTACATGACGAGGAAGGATTGGCTCGACCTCTACTTCGACTGAAAGTAGTTTAGCTTAGTTTAAATTTATGTTTTATGTTCAGTTATGCAAAACTATCTATGTTTATGTTTGAATGCATGCTACTTTCGGTTGAACCTGCTATGAACTTGATCAAATTGAAGTTTACAACCTTAAGTTTAGGGGATCGACTAGAAAAGGCCAAAAAATGTTGGAGTATATATATATCCACTAAGGGGTTTAGTCCTTTAACTTTTTAAGGATCGCCTAGAGATGTCCTTGTGACTTGTTTATTTCAGTTCCTCACAATGTGATGCTCTATATGTGCAACTATTTGCTCTGCAGTTCAATTTTCATCAATAACAGTTTCAACAATACCACTATGAATTACGATATTTGGTTGCTGTTAAGGATATTGCAGTTAACATGTTTTCGTTTTTCAATTGTTATTTAGCAACATGCATTGTACTGAATGACTAAATATGCAATCCTAGGCTACATAGCAACAAGGAAGAGTGTTACCTTAATGTTCTGATGATGTCTAGATAACCATGTAATAAAATCTTATATAATGGGATGGATGGAGTGTTGTACTACATCATTTTTCAATTGTTGTTTAGCTTCTAATATTAACTTGGTGATTTTAGGTACATATATCATTGCCAAAGATCCACACTTCGACCCTTTCTGCGTATGGGGAAATGAGATATTCATGAACCAGCATCAAGTGAGGAAACTGATAAAGATTGTTACTAAAATGGGTCAAAAGATGTCAATCGAACTATTTGTTTACACTTTATGCAAGACAACAGTGAACTGCAGGATGGTAAGTAAGAACCCTATAGCCTTCTTTTTACTGCCTGTAATGAGTTGTGTTAGATGACAATATGTGAATCCTTTTTCTTTTGCAGTCGATCCTGAAGCAGTTTACTCAAGATTACCTCTCAAACTACATGATTGGCGGCCGGCCATCACAAGGGGTTGGACTGGAGTCCTGCATGCCTTCTGCATCCAGGAGAGCACAACAGGGCCATTCTGCTTCACCTTGTTCAGCAACTGGAATGTCTGTCGCCTCTTTCTTTACCATCTGTAATAGTACAAGTATAGAACCCTGGTACATCATTATTTATTTGGTGCTTCTGTAATTCTTAAACATATGTACCTGTGAATCGAATAATGCATTGGTTGTTTGAACCTGATGGATATGAATAAAGCTATAGCCTACTTTCAAGTTCAAATTAGGTACAATTTTAAATAGCAGCAATTAAATTAGGGCAAAATTACGTTGTGCAGGTCATTACGGCACACACAGTTGGTAAAACACAAACGTTTGTTATATAATCCGAGACGGTTCACAAATAGGAAACGTGTGCAAGCATGCACACAGTTGCCGTTTGCAAAGCGTGTGTGATGTCAGACACTATCACATACGGTGTGGGAAAACTAAATGTGTGTGATTGTCTACCTATCGTACACGGTTTATAATCATGAACTGTTTGTGATGTACCAGGCATCGTAAATCTCCCGTGCCTGGAATCTGCCTTGAAAGCTCCCGTGCCTAGAATCTGCCTGGTTTTAGGCAGAACCACAAAACTCCGACTGCGATGGCAATGTGAGCACAAACGAGTAGCAAGGATGAAGCGTTTGGGATATTCAAGATATCGGAAACGGTTATATAGGGACAACTGTATGCATCAAGGCTCCCTATCCCCGACGGTTTCTGGGTCGTGTGGGAAGGACCCCCTATCGCCCACACTCACTTGGTGGTGGTTCCAAATGCCGTCACAGAAAGGGGTTTTAAACCGTTTGTTTAGGACCGACGCGCACCAGTGGAAACTTATGTCAAAAGGCTTCAGCCTGATAAGCTCGAACCCAAATCGGAGAAGTGCATCTTCATAGGTTACCCTAAGGAAACAATTGGGTACACCTTCTACCACAGATCCGAAGGCAAGATCTTTGTTGCCGAGAATGGAACCTTTCTAGAGAAGGAGTTTCTCTCAAAAGAAGTGAGTGGGAGGAAAGTAGAACTTGCTGAGGTAATTGTACCTTCTCTCGATCTGGAAAGTAGCACATCAGTGAAATCCATTCCCGTGATGCCTACACCAACTAGAGAGGAAGCTAATGATGATGATCATGAAACTTTGGATCAAGTTACTACTGGACCTCGTAGGTCGAACAGAGCACGTTCCGCACCAGAGTGGTACGGTAATCCTGTCCTGGAAGTCATGTTATTAGACCATGGCGAACCTACGAACTAAGATATGATGAGCCCAGATTCCGACAAATGGCTTGAGGCCATGAAATCTAAGATAGGATCCATGTATGAGAACAAAGTGTGGACTTTGGTGGACTTGCCCGATGATCGGCAAGCCATTGAGAATAAATGGATCTTCAAGAGGAAGACAGACACTGATGGTAGTGTTACTATCTACAAAGCTCGACTTGTCGCGAAAGGTTTTTGACAAGTTCAAGGTGTTGACTGATGTCTACTATGCAACTTTATTCTTATAGACACGTGTTGGGCCTCCAAGCGCAGAGTTTTGTAGGACAGTAGCAATTTTCCCTCAAGTGGATGACCTAAGGTTTATCAATCCGTGAGAGGTGTAGGATGAAGATGGTCTCCCTCAAATGACCCTGCAACCAAATACAAGAAATCTCTTGTGTCCCCAACACACCCAATACAATGGCAAATTGTATAGGTGCACTAGTTCGGCTAAGAGATGGTGATAAAAGTGTAATATTGATGGTAGAAATATATTTTTGTAATCTGAATAAATAAAAACAGCAAGGTAGCAATTAGTAAACGGGCACAAAAACGGTATTGCAATGCTTGAAAACAAGGCCTAGGGTCCATACTTTCACTAGTGCAACCTCTCAACAATGCTAACATAGTTGGATCATAAGATTATCCCTCAAAGTGCAATAAAGAATCACTCCCAAGTTCCTATTAGCGGAGAACAAAAGATATAAATTGTTTGTAGGGTACGAAACCACCTCAAAGCTATTCTTTCCATTCGATCTATCCTAGAGTTCGTACTAGAATAACGCAAGCTATTCTTTCCAATCGATCTAATCAAGAGTTCGTACTAAAGTAGCACCAAAGCAAACTCATATTCATAATACTAAATCCACACAAACAATAACAAGGGGACCACAAAGTTTCTATCAGAGAAAAGATAATAAAAACGTGCATCAACTCCTATGCATATATTACCCCAATATCACCGCGGGAATCTGCGTTGAATGCCATAACACATATCAAGTGAATCAATATGATACCCAAATTGTCACCTCAAGTATTCATACCGCAAGACATACATCATGTGTTCTCATCTCTGAATATTCAATCCGACAATAAAAACTTCAAAGGGTAGAGACTCAATTCATCACAACAAGAGTATAGAGGGGAGAAACATCATATGATCCGACTATATTAACAAGGCCCATGACATAGATCATGAGAGAGAGAGAGATTAAACACATAGCTACTGGTACAAACCCTCAGCCCCGAGGGTGGAGTACTCCCTCCTCATCGTGGTGGCCGTCGGGATGATGAAGATGGCCACCGGAGATGATTCCCCCCTCCGGCAGGGTGCCAGAACGTGGTCTAGATTGGTTTTCGTGGATACAGAGACCTTGCGGCGGCGGAACTTCTAATCTAGGTTAACCCCGATGGGTTTCGGAATATTTGGGAATTTATAGTGCAAAGAGGGGGTGCGGGAGGCCACCGAGGTGGGCACAACCCACCTGGCCGTGCCAGGGGGGCCTGGCGCGCCCTGGTGGGTCGTGCCCCCTCGGGGCACCCCCCAGGTGCAGCTCTGGCCCATTGGGTTCCTTCTGGTCCATAAAAAATCCCCGTGGACTTTCGTTGTGTTTGGACTCCGTTTGGTATTGATTTCCTGCGATGTAAAAAACAAGCAAAAAAAGCAACCGGCACTGGGTCAATAGGTTAGTCCCAAAAAATGATATAAAGTTGCTATAAAATGATTGTAAAACATCCAAGAATGATAAAATAACAGCATGAATACTTCATAAATTATAGATATGTTGGAGACGTATCATTGACTACGATGAGATTTTCTCACTCATAGCGATGCTTAAGTCTGTCCGAATCATGTTAGCAATTGCCGCATTTTACGAAATCTGGCAAATGAATCAGGCATCTCAATGAATTTCTTAAATGAATTTCTTAAAGAAGAGTTGTATATGATGCAACCAAAAGATTTTGTCGATCCTAAAGGTGCTAACAAAGTGTGCAAACTCCAGCGATCCATCTATGGACTGGTGCAAGCATCTCGGAGTTGGAATATACGCTTTGATAAGGCGATCAAAGCATATGGTTTTATACAGACTTATGGTGAAGCATGTATTTACAAGAAAGTGAGCGGGAGCTCTGTAGCATTTCTGATATTATATGTGGATGACATATTGTTTATTGGAAATGATGTAGAATTTCTGGATAGCATAAAAGGATATTTGAATAATATTTTTTCACTAAAAGACCTAGGTGAAGCTGCTTACATATTAGGCATCAAGATCTATAGAGATAGATCAAAATGCTTGATAAGACTTTCAATGAGTACATACCTTGACAAGATTTTGAAGGAGTTCAAAATGGATCAGTCAAAGAAGAAGTTCTTGCCTGTATTTTAAGGTGTGAAGTTGAGTAAAGACTCAAAACCTGACCACGGCAGAAGATAAAGAGAGAATGAAAGTCATTCCCTATGCCTCAGCCATAGGTTCTATAAAGTATGCCATGCTGTGTGCCAAACCTGTTGTATACCTTGCCATGAGTTTGGCAAGGGGGTACAATAGTAATCCAGGACTAGATCACTGTACATCGGTCAAAATTATCCTTAGTTACCTTAAAGATAACTAAGGAAATGTTTCTCGGTTATGGAGGTGATAAAGACTTCGTCGTAAAGAGTTACGTCGATGCAAGCTTTGACACTGATCTAGATGACTCTAAGTCTTAATCTAGATACGTATTGAACATGGGAGCAATTAGTTAGAGTAGCTCCATGCAGAGCATTGTAGACATAGAAATTTGCAAAATACATACATATTTGAATGTGGCAGACCCGTTGACTAAACTTCTCTCACAAGCAAAACATGATCACACCTTAGTACTATTTCGGTGTTAATCACATAGCGACATGAACTAGATTATTGACTCTAGTAAACCCTATTGGTGTTGGTCGGCGATGTGAACTATGGGTGTTAATCACATAAAGATGTGAACTATTGCTGTTAAGTCACATGGCGATGTGAACTAGATTATTGACTCTAGTGCAAGTGGGAGACTGAAGGAAATATGCCCTAGAGGCAATAATAAAGTTGTTGTATTATATTTCCTTATATCATGATAAATTTTTATTATTCATGCTAGAATTGTATTAACCGGAAACTTGATACATGTGTGGATACATAGACAAAACAACGTGTCCCTAGTAAGCCTCTACTAGACTAGCTCGTTAATCAAAGATGGTTAAGATTCCTAACCATAGACATGTGTTGTCATTTGATGAACGGGATCACATCATTAGGAGAATGATGTGATGGACAAGACCCATAGCATAGCATATTGATCGTTCAGTTTTATTACTATTTTTTTCTTCATGTCAATTAAATTTCCCTTCGACTACAAGATTATGCAACTCCCGGATACCGGAGGAATGCCTTATGTGCTATCAAACGTCACAACGTAACTGGGTGATTATAAAGATGCTCTACAGGTATCTCCGATGGTGTATATTGGGTTGGCATAGATCAAAATTAGGATTTGTCACTCCGAGTATCGGAGAGGTATCTCTGGGCCCTCTCGGTAATACACATCATAAGAAGCCTTGAAATAAAATTAACTAATGAGTTAGCTGCAGGATGATGTATTACGGAACGAGTAAAGAGACTTGTTGGTAAGGAGATCGAACTAGGTATGAAGATACCGACGATCGAATCTCGAGCAAGTAACATACCGATGGACAAAGGGAATTATGTATGTTGTCATAACGGTTCGACCGATAAAGATCTTCAACGAATATGTAGGATCCAATATGGGCATCCAGGTTACGCTATTGGTTATTGACCGGAGAGGTGTCTCGGTCATGTCTACATAGTTCTCGAACCCGTAGGGTCTGCACGCTTAACGTTTGATGACGATATAGTATTATATGAGTTATGTGATTTGGTGACCGAATGTTGTTCGGAGTCCCGAATGAGATCACGGACATGAAGAGGAGTCTCGAAATGGCCGAGAGGTAAAGATTGATATATAGGACGATGGTATTCGGACACTGGAAGTGTTCGGGAGGGTACCGGGTTCATATAGGGTCACCGGAAGGGCTTCCGGGCACCCCCCGGCAAAGATATGGGCTTAATGGGCCAAGGGAGGGACAGACTGGAGGAAATATGCCCTAGAGGCAATAATAAATTTATTATTTTATTTCCTCATATCATGATAAATGTTTATTATTCATGCTAGAATTGTATTAACCGGAAACTTGATACATGTGTGAATACATAGACAAAACACAGTGTCCCTAGTATGCCTCTACTAGACTAGCTCGTTAATCAAAGATGGTTAAGTTTCCTGACCATAGAAATGTGTTGTCATTTGATGAACGGGATCACATCATTAGGAGAATGATGTGATGGACAAGACCCATCTGTTAGCTTAGCATTATGATCGTTAAATTTTATTGCTATTGCTTTCTTCATGACTTATACATATTCCTCTGACTGTGAGATTATGCAACTCCCGAATACCGGAGGAACACCTTGTGTGCTGTAAAATGTCACAACGTAACTGGGTGATTATAAAGATGCTCTAGAGGTGTCTCCGAAGGTGTTTGTTGGGTTTGCATAGATCGAGATTAGGATTTGTCACTCCGTGTATCGGAGAGGTATCTCTGGCCCCTCTTGGTAATGCTCATCACTATAAGCCTTGCAAACAATGTGACTAATGAGTTAGTTGCGGGATGATGCATTACGTTACGAGTAAAGAGACTTTCCGTTAACGAGATTTAACTAGGTACGATGATACCGACGATCGAATCTCGGGCAAGTAACATACCGATGACAAAGGGAATGACGTATGTTGTTATGCAGTTTGACCGATAAAGATCTTCGTGGAATATGTAGGAGACAATATGAGCATCCAGGTTCCGCTATTGGTTATTGACCGGAGATGTGTCTCGGTCATGTCTACATAGTTCTCGAACCCGTAGGGTCCGCACGCTTAACGTTCGATGACTATTTGTATTATGAGTTATGTGATTTGATGACCGAAGTTTGTTCGGAGTCCCGGATGAGATCACGACATGATGAGGAGTCTCGAAATGGTCGAGAGGTAAAGATTCATATATTGGAAGGCTATATTCGGACATCAGAATGGTTCCGAGTGATTCGAGTATTTTTCGGAGTACCGAAGAGTTACGGGAATTCGCCGAGGGAAGTTAATGGGCCTTATTGGGCTTTAGTGGAGAGAGGGAAGAAGGGCCACGAGGTGGCGCGCGCCTCCCCCCTGCCCAAACCGAACTGGACAAGGGGTGGCCCCCCCTCTCCTTCTCCCTCTCCCTCCTTTCCTTCTTTCCCACTCAGAAAAGGAAAGGGAATTCTACTAGGACTTGGAAGTCCTAGTAGGACTCCCTACACTTGGCGCGCCCCTAGGAGGGCCGGCCTCTCTCCCTCCCTCCTTTATATACGTGGGCAGGGGCACTCCAAAGGCACTCCAAGATTGGTCTTAGCCGTGTGTGGTGCCTCCCTCCACAGTTACACACCTTGGTCATATCGTCATAGTGCTTAGGCGAAGCCTTGCGCCGGTAACTTCATCATCACCGTCGCCACGCCGTCGTGCTGACGAAACTCTCCCTCGTCCTCAACTGGATCAAGAGCTCAAGGGATGTCATCGAGCGGAACATGTGCTGAGCACGGTGGTGACGTACGTTCAGTACTTGGATCGGTTGGATCGTGAAGACATTCGACTACATCAACCGCGTTACTAAATGCTTCCGCTTTCGGTCTATGAGGGTACGTGGGCACACTCTCTCGTCTCCTTGCTATGCATCTCCTAGATAGATCTTGCGTGATCGTAGGAAAATTTTGAATTACTACATTCTGTAACAGTGGCATCTGAGCCAGGTCTATGCGTAGATGTTATATGCACGAGTAGAACACAATGAGTTGTGGGCGATAATAGTCATACTGCTTACCACCAACGTCTTACTTTGATTCGGCGGTATTGTTGGATGAAGCGGCCCGGACCGACATTACATGACCGCGTTCATGAGACTGGTTCTACCGACGTGCTTCGCACACAGGTGGTTAGCGGGTGTCTGTTTCTCCAACTTTAGTTGAATCGAGTTTGACTACTGCCAGTCCTTGTTGAAGGTTAAAACAGCACACTTGACGAAAAATCGTTGTGGTTTTGATGTGTAGGTAAGAATGGTTCTTGCTAGAAGCCCGTAGCAGCCATGTAAAACTTGCAACAACAAAGTAGAGGACGTCTAAATTGTTTTTGCAGGGCATGTTGTGATGTGATATGGTGAAGATGTGATGATATATAAATTTTTGTATGAGATGATCATGTTTTGTAGAAGTTATCGGCAACTCGCAGGAGCCTTATGGTTGTCGCTTTATTGTATGAAATGCAATCGCCATGTAATTGCTTTACTTTATCACTAAGCGGTAGCGATAGTTGTAGAAGCAATAGTTGGCGAGATGACAACGGTGCTACGATGGAGATCAAGGTGTCAAGCCGGTGACGATGGAGATCATGGCGGTGCTTTGGAGATGGGGATCAAAGGAACAAGATGATGATGGCCATATCATGTCACATATTTTGATTGCATGTGATGTTTATCCTTTATGCATCTTATTGTGCTTAGTACGACGGTAGCATTATAAGATGATCCCTCACTAAATTTCAAGGTATAAGTGTTCTCCCTGAGTATGCACCGTTGCTACAGTTCGTCGTGCCGAGACACCACATGATGATCGGGTGTGATAAGCTCTACGTTCACATACAACGGGTGTAAGCCAGTTTTGCACACGCAGAATACTCGGGTTAAACTTGACGAACCTAGCATATGCAGATATGGCCTCGGAACACTGAGACCGAAAGGTCGAACGTGAATCATATAGTAGATATGATCAACATAGTGATGTTCACCATTGAAAACTAATCCATCTCACGTGATAATCGGACATGGTTTAGTTGATATGGATCACATGATCATTTAGATGACTAGAGGGATGTCTATCTAAGTGGGAGTTCTTAAGTAAATAGATTAATTGAACTTAAATTTATCATGAACTTAGTCCTGATAGTATTTGCATATCTATGTTGTAGATCAATAGCTCGCGTATAGCTCCCATGTTTTATTTTTTAATATGTTCCTAGAGAAAACTAAGTTGAAAGATTATAGTAGCAATGATATGGACTGGGTCCGTGATCAGAGGATTATCCTCATTGCTGCACAGAAGAATTATGTCCTTGATGCACCACTAGGTGACAGACCTATTGCAGGAGCAGATACAGACGTTATGAACATTTGACAAGCTCGGTATGATAACTACTTGATAGTTTAGTGCACCATGCTTTACGGCTTAGAACTGGGACTTCAAAAATATTTGAATGCCATGGAGCATATGAGATGTTCCAAGAGCTGAAATTGGTATTTCAGACTCATGCCCGAGTCAAGAGGTATGAGACCTCTGACAAGTATTTTGCTTACAAGATGGAGGAGAATCGCTCAACCAGTGAGCATGTGCTCAGAATGTCTGAGTACTACAATCGCTTGAATCAAGTGGGAGTTAATATTCTAGATAAGATAGTGATTGACAGAGTTCTCTAGTCACTATTACCAAGTTACTGGAACTTCGTGATGAACTATAATATACAAGGGATGACGAAAAGGATTCCCCAAGCTCTTCGCGATGCTAAAATCGGCGAAGGCAGAAATCAAGAAAAGCATCAAGTTTGATGGTTGACAAGACCACTAGTTTCAATTAAAAGGGCAAGGGGGAGAAACGGGACTTCAAGAAGAATGGCAAGCAAGTTGCCACTCCATGAAGAAGCCCAAAGCTAGACCCAATCCTGAAACTGAGTGCTTCTGCTACAAAGGAAATGGTCACTGGAAGCGGAACTGCCCCAAATACTTGGTGGATAAGAAGGATGGCAAAATGAACAAAAGTATATATGATATACATGTTATTGATGTGTACTTACTAGTGTTCATAGTAGCCCCTGGGTATTTGATACTGGTTCAGTTGCTATGATTAGTAACTTGAAACATGAGTTACAAAATGAACAGAGACTAGTTGAGGGCGAGGTGACGATGTGTGTTGGAAGTGATTCCAAGGTTGATAAAATCACCATCGCACACTCCCTTTACCTTCGAGATTAGTGTTGAACCTAAAATAAATGTAATTTGGTGTTTGCGTTGAACATAATATGATTGGATCATGTTTATTGCAATACGGTTATTCATTTAAGTCAAAGAATAATTCTTATTCTGTTTACATGAATAAAACCTTCTGTGGTCATACACATATTCATAACATTGAAGCCAAAAGATGCAAAGTTAATAATGATAGTGCAACTTATTTGTGGCACTGCCGTTTAGGTCATATTGGTATAAAGCGCATGAAGAAACTCCATGCTGATGGGCTTTTGGAATCACTTGATTATGAATCACTTGATGCTTGCGAACCATGCCTCATGGGCAAGATGGCTAAGACTCCGTTCTCCGGAACAATCGAGCGAGCAACTGACTTATTGGAAATAATACATACTGATGTATGTGGTCCGATGAGTGTTGAGGCTCGCGGCGGGTATCGTTATTTTCTGACCTTCACAGATGATTTGAGCATATATGGGTATATCTACTTAATGAAACATAAGTCTGAAACATTTGAAAAGTTCGAAGCATTTCAGAGTGAAGTGGAAAATCATCGTAACAAGAAAATAAAGTTTCTATGATTTGATCGTGGAGGTGAATATTTGAGTTATGAGTTTGGTCTTCATTTGAAACAATGTGGAATAGTTTCGCAACCCACGCCACCTGGAACTCCACAGCGTAATGGTGTGTCCTAACGTCATAACCGTACTTTGTTAGATATGGTGCGATCTATGATGTCTCTTACCGATTTACCACTATCGTTTTGGGGTTATGCATTAGAGACAGCTGCATTCACGTTAAATAGGGCACCATCTAATCCGTTGAGACGACACCGTATGAATTGTGGTTTGGCAAGAAACCTAAGCTGTCGTTTCTTAAAGTTTGGGACCGGGATGCTTACGTAAAAAAGCTTCAACCTGATAAGCTCGAACCCAAATCGGAGAAATGTGTCTTCATAGGATACCCAAAGGAGACTGTTCGGTACACCTTCTATCACAGGTCCGAAGGCGAGATATTCGTTGCTAAGAATGGATCCTTTCTAGAGAAGGAGTTTCTCTCGAAAGAAGTGAGTGGGAGGAACATGGAACTTGATGAGGTAATTGTACCTCCTCCCGAATTGGAAAGTAGTTCATCACAGAAATCAGTTCCAGTGATTCCTACACCAATTAGTGAGGAAGCTAATAATGATGATCATGAAACTTCAGATCAAGTTACTACCAAACCTCGTAGGTCAACCAGAGTACGGTCCGCACCAGAGTGGTACGGCCTGTTCTGGAAGTCATGTCACTAGACCATGACAAACCTACGAACTATGAGGAAGCGATGATGAGCCCAGATTCCGCGAAATGGCTTGAGGCCATGAAATCTGAGATCGGATCCATGTATGAGAACAAAGTATGGACTTTGGTTGACTTGCCCATTGATCGGTGAGCCATTGAGAATAAATGGATCTTCAAGAGGAAGACGAACGCTGATAGTAGTGTTACTATCTACAAATCTCGAATTGTCGCAAAAAGTTTTTGACAAGTTCAAGGTGTTGACTACTATAAGATTTTATCACTCGTAGCGATGCTTAAGTGTGTCCAAATCATGTTAGCAATTGCCACATTTTATGATATCTGGCAAATGGAAGTCAAAACTACATTCCTTAATGGATTTCTTAAAGAAAAGTTGTATATGATGGAACAAGAAGGTTTTGTCAATCCTAAAGGTGCTAACAAAGTGTGCAAGATCCAGCGGTCCATCTATGGACTGGTGCAAGCATCTCGGAGTTGGAATATACGCTTTGATAAGGTGATCAAAGCATATGGTTTTATACAGGCTTTTGGTGAAGCCTGTATTTACAAGAAAGTGAGTGGGAGCACTACAACCTTTCTGATAAGTATATGTGAATGACATATTGTTGATCAGAAATGATGTAGAATTTTCTGGAAAGCATAAAGGAGTGTTTGAAAGGAGTTTTTCAAAGAAAGACCTCGGTGAAGCTGCTTACATATTGAGCATCAAGATCTATAGGTATAGATCAAGATGCTTGATAAGTTTTTTCAATGAGTACATACCTTGACAAGTTTTTGAAGTAGTTCAAAATGGAACAGTCAAAGAAGGAGTTCTTGCCTATGTTGCAAGGTGTGAAGTTGAGTAAAGACTCAAAACCCGTCCACAGCAGAAAATAGAAAGAGAATGAAAATTCATTCCCTATGCCTCAGTCATAGGTTATATAAAGTATGCTATGCTATGTACCAGACCTATTGGATAACTTAGCATGATTTTGGCAAGGGAGTACAATAGTGATCTAGGAGTAGATCACTGGACAACGGTCAAAATTATCCTTAAGAGGACTAAGGAATTATTTCTCGGTTATGGAGGTGATAAAAGAGTTCGTCGTAAAGAGTTACGTCGATGCAAGCTTTGACACCAATCTGGATGACTCTGAGGCTCAATCTAGAGACATATTGAAAGTGGGAGCAATTAGCTAGAGTAGCTCCGTTTAGAGCATTGTAGACATAGATTTTTGCAAAATACATACGGATCTGAATGTGGCAGACCCGTAGACAAAAATTTCTCTCACAAGAAAACATGATCACACCTTATTACTCTTGGGTGTTAATAACATAGCGATGTGAACTAGATTATTGACTCTAGTAAACCCTTTGAGTGTTGGTCACATGGCGATGTGAACTATGGGTGTTAATCACATAAAGATGTGAACTATTGGTGTTAAATCACATGGCGATGTGAACTAGATTATCGACTCTAGTGCAAGTGGGAGACTGAAGGAAATATGCCCTAGATGCAATAATAAAATTATTATTTTATTTCCTTATATCATGATAAATGTTTATTCATGCTAGAATTGTATTAACCGGAAACTTGATACATGTGTGAATACATAGACAAAACAAAGTGTCCCTAGTATACCTCTACTAGACTAGCTCGTTAATCAAAGATGGTTAAGTTTCCTGACCATAGACATGTGTTGTCATTTGATGAACGGGATCACATCATTAGGAGAATGATGTGATGGACAAGACCCATCCGTTAGCTTAGCATTATGATTGTTAAGTTTTATTGCTATTGCTTTCTTCATGACTTATACATATTCCACTAACTATGAGGTTATGCAATGCCCGAATACCGGAGGAACACCTTGTGTGCTATCAAATGTCACAACGTAACTGGGTGATTATAAAGATGCTCTATAGGTGTCTCCGAAGGTGTTTGTTGGCTTGGCATTGATCGAGATTAGGATTTTTCACTCCGTGTATCGGAGAGGTATCTCTGGGCCCTCTCGGTAATGCTTGATGTCTACTATGCAACTTTATTCTTGTAGACTCGTGTTGGGCCTCCAAGTGCAGAGTTTTGTAGGACAGTAGCAATTTTCCCTCAAGTGGATGACCTAAGGTATATCAATCCGTGGGAGGCATAGGATGAAGATAGTCTCTCTCAAACGACCCTGCAACCAAATACAAGAAATCTCTTGTGTCCGCAACACACCCAATACAATGGGAAATTGTATAGGTGCACTAGTTCGACGAAGAAATGTTGATAAAAGTGTCATATTGATGGTAGAAATATATTTTTATAATCTAAATAAATAAAAACAGAAAGGTGACAAATAGTAAACGGGCACAAAAACGGTATTGCAATGCTTGAAAATGAGGCCTAGGATCCGTACTTTCGCTAGTGCAATCTCTCAACAATGCTAATATAATTGGATCATATAACCATACCTCAAAGTGCGATTAATCACTCCAAAGTTCCTATCTAGCAGAGAACATAAGAATAAATTGTTTGTAGGGTACGAAACCACCTCAAAGCGTTCGATCTATTCAAGAGTTCGTACTAAAATAACATAAAGCTATTTTTTCCGTTCGATCTATCCTAGAGTTCGTACTAAAATAACACCAAAGCAAATTCATATTCATAATACTCAATCCAACACAAAGAACTTCAAAGAGTGCCCCAAGATTTCTACCAGAGAAACAAAGACAAGAACGTGCATCAACCCCTATGCATAGATTACCTCAATGTCACCTCGGGAATCCGCGAGTTGAGTGCCAAAACATATATCAAGTGAATCAGTATGATACCCCATTGTCAGCACGAGTATTCAATTGCAAGACATATATCAAGTGTTCTCAAATCCATAAAAGTATTCAAGCCGGTAACATGAAATCTCGAAGGCAAAACTCAATTCATCACAACAAGATAGAGAGGGGAAAACACCATATGATCCGACTATATTAACAAAGCCCGGGATACATCAAGATCGTGACATCTCAAGAACACGAGAGAGAGAGAGATTAAACACATAGCTACTGGTACAAACCCTCAGCCCCGAGGGTGGACTACTCCCTCCTCATCGTAGTGGCCACCGGGATGATGAACATGGCCACCGGAGATGATTCCCCCCTCCGGCAGGGTGCCGGAAAGGGTCTAGATTGGTTTTAGGTGGCCATAGAGCCTTGCGGCGGTGGAACTTCTGGTCTAGGTTAACCCTTGATGGTTTCTCTATTTATAGGAATTTTTGGCGTTGGTTTCACGCTAAGATGGGCCTCGAGGTGAGCACAACCCACCAGGGCATGGGCAAGGGCCCAAGCACCCCAGTCTCTTGTGCCCTACTCCTTCATCTTCTGTTCCTTCCACGAAGCTTCGGGGATCTCTTTTGTTCCAAAAAAATCGTCAAAGTTTCAGCTCATTTGGAGAACTTTCATTTCTGCACAAAAAACAACACCACGGTAGTTCTGCTGAAAACAGCGTCAGTCTGGGTTAGTTCCATGCAAATCATACCAAGATCATATAAAATTGTTGTAAACATGGCATGAATACTTCATAAATTATAGATACGTTGGAGACGTATCAGCATCCCCAAGCTTAATTCCTACTCGTCCTCGAGTAGGTAAATGATAAAAGAAATAATTTATGAAGTGTGAATGCGAGCAAAGTGCATAAGTTTGATCAATGATAATTTCAATCACTTTTCCTAGAATCATAACAACAACTCTTTCTCATAAAACTTATTATGATAAAGTAGCAATTGAAAATGGATTTTTTGTTGTGGAAAGCTACCTATCATATTCGTCACATATTCTTTTCTTTATAGCATGGACATTTGGACTTTTATATGCTTTAAAGCAATAGTCTAGTTTTGACATGAGGACTTAAATACTCAAGCATACCAACAAGCAACCATGTCTTTCAAAATATCAACGCTAAAATAAGTTATCCCTAGCCCAGCATGCTCAATCATTGATCCATTCATGAAACACACTCGCATATTAGCTACACCCAATGCTCAAGTACGATCATAGTGCCCCCTAGTTGGTGCTTTATAAGAGAAGATGGAGACTCAAATAAAAAATAAAAAATGCATAAAGTAAAAGAAAGGCCCTTCACGGAGGGAAGTGATGACCCATAAGTATAGGGGATCTATTGTAGTCCTTTTGATAAGTAAGAGTGTCGAACCCAACGAGGAGCAGAAGGAAATGATAAGCGGTTTTCAGCAAGGTATTCTCTGCAAGCACTGAAATAATAGGTAACAGATAGTTTTGTGATAAGATAATTGGTAACGAGCAACAAGTAACAAAAGTAAATAAAGTGCAGCAAGGTGGCCCAATCCTTTTTGTAGCAAAGGACAAGCCTGGACAAACTCTTATATAGAGAAAAGCGCTCCGAGGACACATGGGAATTATCGTCAAGCTAGTTTTCATCACGTTCACATGATTCGTGTTCGGTACTTTGATAATTTGATATGTGGGTGGACCGGTGCTTGGGTGGTGCCCTTACTTGGACAAGCATCCCACTTATGATTAACCTCTGTTGCAAGCATCCGCAACTACAACAAAAGTATTAAGGTAAACCTAACCATAGCATGAAACATATGGATCCAAATCAGCCCCTTACGAAGCAACGCATAAACTAGGGTTTAAGCTTCAGTCACTCTAGCAACCAATCATCTACTTATTACTTCCCAATGCCTTCCTCTAGGCCCAAATAATGGTGAAGTGTTATGTAGTCGACGTTCACATAACACCACTAGAGGATAGACAACATACATCTCATCAAAATATCGAACGAATACCAAATTCACATGACTACTAATAGCAAGACTTCTCCCATGTCCTCAGGAACAAACGTAACTACTCACAAAGCATATTCATGTTCATAATCAGAGGGGTATTAATATGCATAAAGAATCTGAACCTATGATCTTCAACCAAATAAACCAACTAGTATCAACTACAAGGAGTAATCAACACTACTAGCAACCTACAGGTACCAATCCCGGACTTAGAGACAAGAATTGGATACAAGAGATGAACTAGGGTTTGAGAGGAGATAGTGCTGGTGAAGATGTTGATGGAGATTGCCCTCTCCCGATGAGAGGAGTGTTGGTGATGACGATGGCGATGATTTCCCCCTCCCGGAGGGAAGTGTCCCCGGCAGAACAGCTCTGTCGAAGCCCTAGATTGGTTCCGCCAAGGTTCCGCCTCGTGGCGGCGGAGTCTCGTCCCGAAAGCTTGCTTATGATTTTTCTTCCGACAAAAGACTTCATATAGCAGAAGATGGGCACCGGAGGGCCAATATGGGGCCCACGAGGCAGGGGGCGCACCCCCCACCCTCGTGGCCAGGTGGAGGCCCCCCTGACATATTTCTTGCGCTCATTATTTTTTATTATTTCCAAAAATAACTTTCGTGGAGTTTCAGGACTTTTGGAGTTGTGCAGAATAGGTCTCTAATGTTTGCTCCTTTTCCAGCCCAGAATTCCAGCTGCCGGCATTCTCCCTCCTTATGTAAACCTTGTAAAATAAGAGAGAATAGGCATAAGTATTGTGAAATAATGTGTAATAACAGCCCATAATGCAATAAATATTGATATAAAAGCATGATGCAAAATGGACGTATCAACTCCCCCAAGCTTAGACCTCGCTTGTCCTCAAGCGGAAGCCGATAACGATAAATATGTCCACATGTTTAGAGGTAGAGGTGTCGATAAAATAAAATACGGACATGAGGGCATCATGATTATTCTCATAACAGCAACATATATGGATATTGTCATATGATTTCTTATGCTCAAGTAATAATCCATTCACAATGCAAAGTATGAATCAAAAACTTTATTGAGAACTAACAAACTATAATCTCAGACATTGAAGCAATTGCAATTTATCATAACATCAGAAAGAGTCTATGTCAGAGCTCTCTAGCAAGTCCACATACTCAACTATCATTTAGTCTTCCATAATTGCTAACACTCACGCAATACTTGTGGTTACGGAGTTTTAATCGGACACAGAGAAAGATAGGGGCTTATAGTTTCGCCTCCCAACCTTTTACCTCAAGGGTAATGTCAACAATAACAGTTCATGCTAACTTACATCCAATTAGATATATCTATCAGGATCTTTCCAACACCCTGTGCTTGCCAAATGATAAGATGTAAAAAGGAAAGGTGAAGATCACCATGACTCTTGCATAAGATAGAAGATAATAATAAAAGATAGGCCCTTCGCAGAGGGAAGCAGAGTTTGCCATGCGCTTTCAGGGTTGGATGCACAAGATCTTAATGCGAAAGAACGTCACTTTATATTGCCACTTGTGATATGAACCTTTATTATGCAGTCCGTCGCTTTTATTTCTTCCACATCACAAGATCGTATAAAGCTTATTTCCTCCACACCAATCAGTCATACATATTTAGAGAGCAATTTTTATTGCTTGCACCGATGACAACTTACTTGAAGGATCTTACTCAATCCATAGGTAGATATGGTGGAATCTCATGGCAAAATTGTTTTAAGGGTTTTGGGAAGCACAAGTAGTATCTCTACTTAGTGCAAAGAATTTGGCTAGCATGAGGGGGAAAGGCAAGCTCAACATGTTGGATGATCCATGACAATATACTTTATCTCAGATATAAGAAAACATAACCCATTACGTTGTCTTCCTTGTCCAACATCAACTCTTTAGCATGTCATATTTTAATGAGTGCTCCCAATCATAAAAGATGTCCAAGATAGTATATTTATATGTGAAACCTCTCTTTCTTTATTACTTCCTATTAATTGCAACGATGACCAAAGCTATGTTTGTCAACTCTCAACAATTTTTAATCATCATACTCTTCCTATGTGAAGTCATTACTCTCAATAAGATCAATATGATCTATTTGTTTCTTTTTATTCTTTTCTCTTTTCTTTTATTCACTCAAGATCATAGCAAGATAATCAAGCCCTTGACTCAACACTAATCTTTATTATATATAGCTCACGGACTCGATTACATAGAGAGATCATAAAGCAAAACTCAAAACTAGATCATACCAAAACTTTTATTCTACTAGATCAAGATACTACTAATAGGATCAAACTAAGAAAAACGGTAAAGATAGGAGATGTGGTTGTGATACGATACCGGGGCTTCTCCCCCAAGCTTGGCAGTTGCCAAGGGGAGTGCCCATACCCATGTGATTATGTCTCCTTTGTTTGTGAAGAGGATGGTGGTGATGATGGGTAGTCGCACATCGAGCGTAAGAGATCCTCCAGCTTGCGGATAATGCCCTTGAGTGCAACAATATGCTCCTTCAACAAAATATTTTCACGTGTGAGATACTTGTTTTGTATATGAGCTAGCTCAATCATCTTGAAAGCTTCGATCTCAGTTGGGGTAAGAAGATTGTGATCAAGTTGAAGGATGTCTTCTGTTGCCGGAACTTGGTCCTCCATGGCCTTCTTGATCCCTTCATCCTTGTTGATCTCCATGGGTTCTTCCCTCTTCAGCTCTATCTTCATTAGCCAAGCATCGTTGTCACCCTTGTTGGAGGAGGGGGACGACACGATGCCTGGCCTTGACAACCCTGACAGAGAACAGCTCGAAACAAGAACAGAGGACAATTGCGTGATACAGGAGTCAAAACCTTCGGGAGATTATATAATGAATTTTTACCGACCAAAATACATAACGTGCAAGAAAATGGAGTCCGGAGAGCACACGAGGTGCCCACAAGGTAGGGGGCACGCCCAGTAGGGTAGGCGTGCCCTCCACCCTCGTGGAGGCCTCGTGTCCTTCCCGGACTGCTTCTTATTTTTCTATTTTTCTAAATATTCCAAAACGGAGAAATATTGCCATAAAAACTGTTTTGGAGTCGATTTACTTACCGTACCACATACCTATTCCTTTTCGGAGTCTGAAACGTTCTGGAAAGTGTCCCTTATGTATTCCTCCGGGGTTACGGTTTCAATAACATTAGTTTCAACATTTATAGGATTACCTGAGATATAATGTTTAATTCTTTGACCGTTCACCACCTTCGGGTTTGTGCCTTCGAAGTTGTTGATTTTTATGGCACCGGAACGATAGACCTCCTCGATAACGTAAGGGCCTTCCCATTTAGAGAGAAGTTTTCCTGCAAAAAATCTTAAACGAGAGTTGTATAGCAATACATAATCACCTACATTAAACTCACGCTTTTGTATTCTTTTGTCATGCCATCTTTTAACTTTTTATTTAAACAACTTGGCATTCTCGTAGGCTTGGGTTCTCCATTCATCAAGTGAGCTAATATCAAATAACCTCTTCTCACCGGCAAGTTTGAAATCATAATTGAGCTCTTTAGTAGCCCAATAAGCCTTATGTTCTAGTTCGAGATGTAAGTGACATGCTTTTCCATAAACCATTTTATACGGAGACATACCCATAGGATTTTTATATGCAGTTCTATAGGACCATAATGCATCATCAAGTTTCTTGGACCAATTCTTTCTAGATCTATTAACAGTCTTTTGCAAAATTAATTTGAGCTCTCTATTACTCAATTCTACTTGACCACTGGACTGTGGGTGATAAGGAGATGCAATTCTATGATTAACATCATACTTAGCAAGCATTTTACGAAAAGCACCATGAATAAAATGTGAACCACCGTCAGTCATTAAATATCTAGGGACTCCAAACCTCGGGAAAATAACTTCTTTAAGCATTTTAATAGAAGTGTTATGATCAACACTACTAGTTGGAATAGCTTCTACCCACTTAGTAACATAATCAACAGCAACTAAAATATGTGTATATCCATTAGAGGCAGGAAAAGGTCCCATATAATCAAAGCCCCAAACATCAAATGGTTCAATAACAAGTGAATAATTCATAGGCATATCTTGGCGTCTACTAATATTACCTATTCTTTGACATTCATCACAAGATAAGACAAACTTACGGGCATCCTTTGAAGAGAGTAGGCCAATAAAAACCGGATTGCAATACCTTATGCACAGTTCTATCTCCAGTGTGGTGTCCTCCATAAGCCTCGGAGTGACACTTGCGTAGGATCTGTTCCTGTTCATACTCAGGTACACGATGTCTAATAACACCATCTACTCCTTCTTTGTAAAGATGTGGGTCATCCCAAAAGTAATGTCTCAAATCATAGAAAAACTTTTTCTTTTGCTGGTATGTGAAACTAGGCTGTATAAATTTAGCAACAATATAATTAGCATAACCAGCATACCATGGAGCAGTATGAGAAGCATTTATGACATTTAATTGCTCATCACGAAAGCTATCATCAATAGGTAGTGGGTCATCAATAACATTTTCTAACCTAGACAAGTTGTCTGCAACGGGGTTCTCAGCTCCCTTTCTATCAAGAATATGCAAATCAAATTCTTGTAGCAAGAGAACCCATCTAATAAGTCTAGGTTTAGCATCTTTCTTTTCCATAAGATATTTAATAGCAGCATGATCAGTGTGAATAGTTACTTTAGAATCAACAATATAAGGTCTGAACTTATCACACGCAAATACAACTGCTAAGAATTCTTTTTCAGTAGTAGCATAATTTCTCTGAGCATTGTCTAGAGTCTTACTAGCATATTGAATAACATTTAATTTCTTATCAACTCTTTGCCCTAGAACAGCACCTACAGCATAATCACTAGCATCACACATAATTTCAAAGGGTAAATTCCAATTAGGTGGCTGAACAATAGGTGCAGATATCAATGCTTTCTTGAGTATTTCAAATGCTTCTACACAATCATCATTAAAAACAAATGGTATATCTTTTTGTAATAAATTAGTCAGAGGCCAAGAAATTTTTTAGAAGTCCTTAATGAACCTCCTATAAAAACCAGCGAGACCAAGGAAACTTCTTATACCTTTGATGTCCTTGGGACATGGCATCTTTTCAATAGCATCAACCTTGGCTTTATCAACCTCAATACCTCTTTTAGAAACTTTATGCCCCAAGACAATACCTTCATTAACCATAAAGTGGCACTTCTCCCAATTCAAGACAAGGTTCGTTTCTTCACATCTCTGCAAAACTCGATCAAGGTTGCTCAAGCAATCATCAAAAGAGGATCCATAGACGAAGAAATCGTCCATGAAAACCTCACAAATCTTTTCACAAAAGTCAGAGAATATAGCCATCATGCATCTTTGAAAGGTAGCAGGTGCATTACATAAACCAAAAGGCATACGTCTATAAGCAAAAGTACCAAAAGGGCAAGTAAAAGTAGTCTTTGATTGATCATTGGCTGACACAGGTATTTGAGAGAAACCAGAATAACCATCTAGAAAGCAAAAATGTGTATGTTTGGATAATCTTTCTAGCATTTGATCGATAAAAGGTAAGGGGTAATGATCGTTTTTAGTAGCCTTATTTAATTTGCAGAAATCAATTACCATCCTATAACCTGTAATAATTCTTTGCGGGATCAACTCATCTTTATCATTAGGAATGACGGTAATACCTCCCTTCTTAGGGACACAATGGACAGGACTTACCCACTGACTATCAGCAACGGGATAAATTATACCTGCCTCAAGGAGCTTCAGTATTTCTTTTCTTACCACTTCCTTCATCTTAGGATTTAGCCGTCGTTGATGATCACGAACTGGTTTGGCATCTTCCTCCAAATTTATTTTATGTTGACATAGAGTGGGACTAATGCCCTTAAGATCATCAAGAGTATATCCAATAGTAGCACGGTGCTTCCTCATAGTTTTCAATAATCTCTCTTCTTCATGCTCTGAAAGGTTAGCACTAATAATAACAGGATATATCTTTTTCTCATCAAGATAAGCATATTTAAGAGTATCAGGCAACGGTTTAAGCTCAAACACGGGATCACCCTTGGGTGGAGGAGGATCCCCTAGGATTTCAACAGGCAAATTGTGTTTCAGGATAGGTTCCTGTTTAAAGAATACTTCATCTATTTCCCTTCTTTCATTCATAAACATATCATTTTCATGGTCTAGCAAATATTGTTCTAAAGGATCACTAGGAGGTACGGCAATAGAAGCAAGACCAATAATTTCATCCTTACTAGGCAATTCCTCTTCACGGTGTTGTCTACGAAATTTAGAGAAATTAAACTCATGAGACATATCACCCAAGCCAATAGTAACGATATCCTTTTCGCAGTCTATCCTAGCATTAACGGTGTTCAAGAAGGGTCTACCAAATATAATGGGACAAAAGCTATCTTGTGGGGAACCAAGAACAAGAAAATCAGCAGGATATTTAGTTTTTCCACACAAGACTTCAACATCTCTAACAATTCCAATGGGTGATATTGTATCTCTATTAGCAAGTTTGATGGTAACATCAATACCTTCTATCTCAGCAGGTGCAATTTCATGCATAATTTCTTTGTATAAGTCATGAGGTATAGCACTAGCACTGGCACCCATATCACATAAGCCATGATAACAATGATCTCCTTTTTTTAACAGAAATAACAGGCATGCCTACCACAGGTCTATGTTTATCTTTAGCACAAGGTTTAGCAATTCTAGCAGTTTCATCACAGAAATAAATAACATGCCCATCAATATTATCAGACAAGAGATCTTTAACAATAGCAATATTAGGTTCAACTTTAATTTGCTCAGGAGGTGTATAAGTTCTAATATTGCTTTTACGGACCACAGTTGAAGCTTTAGCATGATCCTTTATCCTAACAGGGAAAGGTGGTTTCTCAACATAAGAAGTAGGAACAATAGGATCATTATAAGTGATAGTCTTTTCTTCAACTTTAATAGGTGCAGCTACTTTTACTTCTATCGGAGGATGATATTTAAACCACTTATCCTTAGGGAGATCAACATAAGCAGCAAAAGATTCACAGAAAGAGGCTACTATCTCAGAGTCAAGTCCATATTTAGTGCTAAACTTACGGAAAACATCGGTATCCATAAAAGATTTAACACAATCAAACTTAGGTGTCATACCTGACTCCTTACCTTCGTCGAGATCCCAATCTTCAGAGTTGCGTTTAATTATATCCAATAAATCCCATTTGAATTCAATAGTCTTCATCATAAAAGAGCCAGCACAAGAAGTATCGAGCATGGTGCGATTGTTATCAGAAAGCCGAGCATAAAAACTTTGAATAATTATTTCTCTTGGGAGCTCGTGATTGGGGCATGAATATAACATTGATTTAAGCCTCCCCCAAGCTTGAGCGATGCTTTCTCCTTCGCGAGGCCAAAAATTATATATATAATTGCGATCACGATGATCAAGATGCATAGGATAAAATTTCTGATGAAATTCCAATTTCAATCGTTTGTAGTTCCATGATCCCGTATCATCACATAGCCTATACCATGTCGATGCATCTCCCTTCAAAGATAAAGGGAAGACCTTCTTCTTAATAACATCACCGGGTATACATGCAAGCTTAAATAATCCACAAACTTCATCTACATAGATTAGGTGCTCATCAGGATGCTTTGTTCCATCTCCTGCAAAAGGATTAGCTAGCAGTTTTTCTAACATACCCGAAGGGATCTCAAAGTGGACATTTTCATTTTTAGTAGGTTCAGTAGGTTGAGGAGCAACTCTTTGCTCTACTGGTCGGGGTGAAGATACCCCGAACAAGCCCCTCAGAGGATTACTTTCCATAGTAACAAGTGACAGTACATTTCAGCACACTATATAAATTTTTCCTTACCAAATTCCACCTACCAAAGGTGCTTCACTCCCCGGCAACGGCGCCAGAAAAGAGTCTTGATGACCCACAAGTATAGGGGATCTATCGTAGTCCTTTCGATAAGTAAGAGTGTCGAACCCAACGAGGAGCAGAAGGAAATGATAAGCGATTTTCAGCAAGGTATTCTCTGCAAGCACTGAAATAATAGGTAACAGATAGTTTTGTGATAAGATAATTGGTAACGAGCAACAAGTAACAAAAGTAAATAAAGTGCAGCAAGGTGGCCCAATCCTTTTTGTAGCAAAGGGCAAGCCTGGACAAACTCTTATATAGAGAAAAGCGCTCCCGAGGACACATGGGAATTATCGTCAAGCTAGTTTTCATCACGTTCATATGATTCGCGTTCGGTACTTTGATAATTTGATATGTGGGTGGACCGGTGCTTGGGTGCTGCCCTTACTTGGACAAGCATCCCACTTATGATTAACCTCTATTGCAAGCATCCGCAACTATGACAAAATTATTAAGGTAAACCTAACCATAGCATGAACCATATGGATCCAAATCAGCCCCTTACGAAGCAACGCATAAACTAGGGTTTAAGCTTCTATCACTCTAGCAACCCATCATCTACTTATTACTTCCCAATGCCTTCCTCTAGGCCCAAATAATGGTGAAGTGTTATGTAGTCGACGTTCACATAACACCACTAGAGGATAGACAACATACATCTCATCAAAATATCGAACGAATACCAAATTCACATGACTACTAATAGCAAGACTTCTCCCATGTCCTCAGGAACAAACGTAACTACTCACAAAGCATATTCATGTTCATAATCAGAGGAGTATTAATATGCATAAAGGATCTGAACATATGATCTTCCACCAAATAAACCAACTAGCATCAACTACAAGGAGTAATCAGCACTACTAGCAACCTACAGGTACCAATCCCGGACTTAGAGACAAGAATTGGATACAAGAGATGAACTAGGGTTTGAGAGGAGATGGTGCTGGTGAAGATGTTGATGGAGATTGCCCTCTCCCGATGAGAGGAGCGTTGGTGATGATGATGGCGATGATTTCCCCCTCCCGGAGGGAAGTGTCCCCGGCAGAACAGCTCTGCCGGAGCCCTAGATTGGTTCGGCCAAGGTTCCGCCTCGTGGCGGCGGAGTCTCGTCCCGAAAGCTTGCTTATGATTTTTCTTCCGACGAAAGATTTCATATAGCAGAAGATGGGCACCGGAGGGCCAACAGGGGGCCCACGAGGCAGGGGGGCGCGCCCCCACCCTCGTGGCCAGGTGGAGGCCCCCTGACGTATTTCTTCCGCTCATTATTTATTATTATTTCCAAAAATAACTTTCGTGGAGTTTCAGGACTTTTGGAGTTGTGCAGAATAGGTCTCTAATATGTGCTCGTTTTCCAGCCCAGAATTCCAGCTGCCGGCATTCTCCCTCCTTATGTAAACCTTGTAAAATAAGAGAGAATAGGCATAAGTATTGTGACATAATGTGTAATAACAGCCCATAATGCAATAAATATTGATATAAAAGTATGATGCAAAATGGACGTATCAGGAAGTAGGGATTTGTAGAGGTGTCAGAGCTCAAAGCGAAAAATTGAGAGATATAAACATTTTGAGAGGCATACTTTTCCCACCAACGAAAATGACTTAGAGCTCCCAACACTTTCCATGCTAGATACATCATATGCGGTTCCCAAACAGAAAATAAAGTTTATTCCTTTTTCAACCATACTTTCACTTTCTACGGCTAGCTGTATCCACCGTTACCCTCCATACCAACACTTTCCAAGGAATTTATTATTTGACAACATAAAGTCAATTCATTTTTCATTTCGGGACTGGGCATCCCTAATACCTTTGCCTTATTCTCGTGCAATGACAAGTGAATAAACACTCATCATGAGAATAACACATCTAGCATGGAAAATATTGGCCACCCCTCACTGCCCTGCGAGCGGTACGAGCACACAAAAGATAAATTTATTTTGAAAATTGGAGATGGCACATACAAATTTGCTTAGAACGGCAAAAGAGTACCGCATATGGGTAGGTATGGTGGACTCATGTGGCAAAACTGGTTTAAAGGATTTTGGATGCACAAGTAGTGATCATACTTAGTGCAAAATGAACGCTAGCAAAAGATTGAGAAGCGACCAACCAAGAAACGAATAATCTCATAAGCGAGCATTGAGCATAATTAACACCGAATATTGCACCACAAGTAGGATGTAATTTCATTGCACAACTATTGACTTTCATGCTTGCAAAGGAAATCACAAACCTTAACACCAATATTCTTACTAAAGCATAATTACTCATCAACATGACTCACATATCACATCATCATATCTCAAAACTATTACAAAGAATCAAGTTTATTTTGTCCAATGATCTTCTTGAAAGTTTTTATTATATCCTTCTTGGATATCTATCACTTTGGAACTAATTTTCATGTGTTACTTTTGATAATCTCAAACAAATATAAGTGAAGATCATGAGCATAATATTTTTTTCTCTCAAATTAATTTAAGTGAAGCAAGAGAGAATTTCTTCAAAAATACTAAAGCACACCGTGCTCAAAAAGATATAAGTGAAGCACTAGAGCAATTCCAAAGAAAAGAGCTTCGTTGACGGGATGTGAGTGCCGCTTACTTAGCCTCCCTGGCAACTATTTTAGGACTCTATTTTATTTAAAAAACTTCAGATCTAAGTATTTTATTAAAACAGCAAGAAAAAACAAAACAAAATGCAATTCCAAGAATAGCACACGTCATGTGAAGAAGCAAAAACTTAGGCTCAACCGATACTAACCGATAATTGTTGAAGAAGAAAGGTGGGATGCCTACCGGGGCATCCACAAGATTAGATGCTTGAGACTCATTGAAATATTATCTTGGGGTGCCTTGGGCATCCCCAAGCTTGAGATTTTGTGTCTCCTTAATTCCTCTCATATCACGGTTTTCCTAGATCTCAAAAGCTTCATCAACACAAAACTCAACAAGAACTCATGAGATAAGTTAGTATAAACCAATGCAAAAACCTTATCATTCTCTACTGTAGCAAATCACTAAAATTATTATTCAACATTGCATACTAAATGCCTCTGCATATTTAACACTCCTATCCTCAAATAGGATCATTAAACAAGCAAACATATGCAAACATAACAGCAATCTGCCAAAACAGTACAATCTGTAAAGAATGCAAATCATACTTCCCCAACTCAAAAAATTCTGAAACAATTACCACACTTTATAAAATTTATCAGAGCTTATTTTGCAAAAAGTTTCAACATTTTATCACATTCAGACTTTTCTAGGGAATTTTTGCAACATCGATAAACTTTCTGTTTTCAAACAGCAACATGTAGACTGGTATAATAAGCATAGTAAAGGGTATCAATGCCACTATTATTGAAATAAAAGATGCAAAACATTATTCTAAATAACAGGAAGAAAATCCTAACAAAATAAAATGACGCTCCAAGCAAAACACATATCATGTGACGAATGAAAACATAGCTCCAAGTGAGGTTACCGATGATGTTGGAGACGAAAGAGGGGATGCCTTCCGGGGCATCCCCAAGATTAGTTGCTTGGATCTTCCTTGGATATTAACTTGGGGTGCCTTGGGCATCCCCAAGCTTAGGGTATTTTCACTCCTTATTCTCCTCATATCGACATCTCACCCAAAACTTAACGGAACTTTGTGAGATAGGTTAGTATGATAAAGAGCAAACCATTTCACTTTGGTACTGTCAAAAGACAAGATTCATAATTGTTTCCGCACAAATGCCTACTGTAGCATATCATTTCCAGAATTTATATTGAGCAATATAAGCCATAGAAACTAGAAAACAAGCAAACTATGCATTGAAAACAGAATCTGTCAAAAACAGAACAGTCTGTAGTAATCTGTACTCAAACCATACTTCTGCTACTCCAAAAATTATGAAAAAATTAGGAACACGTGAGAAATTTGTATATTAATATTCTTCAAAAAGAATCAACTCAAAATCACTCTTCTATTAAAAATAAGAATGATTTTCGTGAGCACAAAAGTGTCTGTTTTTCAGCAAGATCAAATCAACTATCACCTAACATGATCCCAAAGGCTTTATTTGGCACTTTATTGAAACAAAAGCAATGAAACATGATCAATAAAGTAGCATAATCATGTGAACACACAAAAACAGTAGGTAAAAGTGTTGGGTTGTCTCCCAACAAGCGCTTTTCTTTAATGCCTTTTAGCTAGGCATGATGATTTCAATGATGCTCGCATAAAAGATAAGAACTGAAACATAAAGAGAGCATCATGAATCACATGACAAGCACATTTAATCCTAACCCACTTCTAATGCTTAGGGATTTTGTGAGCAAACAAATTATGGTAACAAGAATCAACTAGCATAGGAAGGCAAAACAAGCAAAACTTCAAGATTTTCAACACATAGAGAGAAAACTTGATATTATTGCAATATGTAAATGCATATGTTCCTCTCTCATAATAATTTTCAGTAGCAACATGAATGAATTCAACAATATAGCTATCACATAAAGCATTCTTTTCATGATCCACAAGCATAGAAATTTTATTACTCTCCACGCAAGCAAATTTATTCTCATGAATAGTAGTGGGAGCAAACTCAACAAAATAACTATCATGGGATTGGAAACTAAAATCATGATGACAAGTTTCGTGGTTATCATTATTCAATATTGCATACAAGCCATCACCATAATCATCATATATAGGAACTTTGTTGTCATAATCAATTGCAACCTCCTCCAAAATAGTGGATTCATCATTAAATAAAGTCATGACCTCTCCAAATCCACTTTCATCAATATAATCATCATAAATAGGAGGCATGCAATCATCATAATAAATTTTCACATCAAAACTTGGGGGACTAAAAATATCATATTCATCAAACATAGCATACCCAAGCTTAGGGCTTTGCATATCATTAGCATCATGGATATTCAAAGAGTTCATACCAGCAACATTGCAATCATGCTCATCATTAAAATATTTTGTGCCAAACATTTTATCGACTTCTTCTTCTAACAATTGAGCACAATTTTCTGAACCACCATTTTCAAGGAAGATATTTTAAAGATGATCAATAATATGATGCAACCTCAATCCATTTTTTATGTAGTTTCTTTTATAAACCAAACTAGTGATAAAACAAGAAACTAAAAGATTCAATTGCAAGATCTAGAGATATACCTTCATGCACTCACCTCCCCGGCAACGGCGCCAGAAAAGAGCTTGATGTCTACTGCGCAACTTTATTCTTGTAGACTCGTGTTGGGCCTCCAAGCGCAGAGTTTTGTAGGACAGTAGCAATTTTCCCTCAAGTGGATGACCTAAGGTTTATCAATCTGTGGGAGGCGTAGGATGAAGATAGTCTCTTTCAAACGACCCTGCAACCAAATACAAGAAATCTCTTGTGTCCCCAACACACCCAATACAATGGCAAATTGTATAGGTGCACTAGTTCGGCGAAGAGATGGTGATAAAAGTGTAATATTGATGGTACAAATATATTTTTATAATATGAATAAATAAAAACATCAAGGTAACAAATAGTAAACGGGCACAAAAACGGTATTGCAATGCTTGAAAATGAGGCCTAGGATCCGTACTTTTGCTAGTGCAATCTCTCAACAATGCTAATATAATTGGATCATATAACCATCCCTCAAAGTGCGATGAAGAATCACTCCAAAGTTCCTATCTAGCGGAGAACATAAGAATAAATTGTTTGTAGGGTACGAAACCACCTCAAAGCTATTCTTTCTGTTCGATCTATTCAAGAGTTCGTACTAAAATAACATAAAGCTATTCTTTCCGTTCGATCTATCCTAGAGTTCGTACTAAAATAACACCAAAGCAAATTCATATTCATAATACTCAATCCAACACAAAGAACTTCAAAGAGTGCCCCAATATTTCTACCGGATAAACAAAGACAAGAACGTGCATCAACCCCTATGCATAGATTACCCCAATTTCACCTCGGGAATCCGTGAGTTGAGTACCAAAACATATATCAAGTGAATCAATATGATACCCCATTGTCAGCACGAGTATTCAATTGCAAGACATATATCAAGTGTTCTCAAATCCATAAAAGTATTCAATCCGATAACACGAAATCTCGAAGGAAAAACTCAATTCATCACAACAAGATAGAGAGGGGAAAACACCATATGATCCGACTATATTAACTAAGCCCGCGATACATCAAGATCGTGACATCTCAAGAACACGAGAGAAAGATTAAACACATAGCTACTGGTACAAACCCTCAGCCCCGAGGGTGAACTAGTCCCTCCTCATCGTGGTGGCCGCCGGGATGATGAAGATGGCCACCGGAGATGATTCCCTCCTCCGGCAGGGTGCCAGAAAGGGTCTAGATTGGTTTTCGGCGGCTATAGAGCCTTGGCGGCAGCGGAACTTCTGATCTAGGTTAACCCCTGATGGTTTCTCTATTTATAGGAATTTTGGTGTTGGTTTCACGCTAAGATGGGCCTCGAGGTGAGCACAACCCACCGGGGCATGGGCAAGGGCCCAGGCGTGCCCCGGTGTCTTGTGCCCTACTCCTTCATCTTCTGGTCCTTCCATGAAGCTTCGGGGGTCTCTTTTGTTCCAAAAAAATCGTCAAAAAGTTTCAGCTCATTTCGAGTACTTTCATTTCTGCACAAAAAAGACACCACAGTAGTTCTGCTGAAAACTGCGTCAGTCCGGGTTAGTTCCATGCAAATCATACCAAAACCATATAAATTTGTTGTAAACATGGCATGAATACTTCATAAATTATAGATACGTTGGAGACGTATCAATGCTCATCAATATAAGCCTTGCAAGCAATGTGACTAATGAGTTAGTTGCGGGATGATGCATTACGGAACGAGTAAAGAGACTTGTCGGTAACGAGATTGAACTAGGTATGATGATACCGACGATCGAATCTCGGGCAAGTAATATACCGATGACAAAGGGAATGACGTATGTTGTTATGCGGTTTGACCGATAAAGATCTTCGTAGAATATGTAGGAGCCAATATGAGCATCCAGGTTCCGCTATTGGTTATTGACCAGAGATGTGTCTCGGTCATGTCTACATAGTTCTCGAACCCATAGGGTCCGCATGCTTAACGTTCGATGACGATTTGCATTATGAGTTATGTGATTTGTAGGGTACAGAGATCCACTCTACCCCCTCGCGTCGCCTCCCTGGGCGACGCCAGGGGGCCAAAAATTCCAGCGCCGCCAGCCTCCCTCGGCCATCATCCTGCCACCGCTGCCGCCGGCAAGGTCCGCGGTGGCGGCGGGCCCGATGCCAAGGCGCTAGGGCGGGGGGATCTGCAGCGGGATCCCCTTGATGCGGCAGGGGCGTCTCTTGTGGTGCGCCTGTGGGCAGCAGGCAGGGCGGCGCCCCTAGCCTGTGCGGCGGCGGGCAGCGGTCCAGGACGGCGATGGGCTTCCCTTCGTGCATGGATGGTGGCAGCACTCCATGGATGAACCAGTGGATGGCTCTGCCTGAAGATGGGTCGCGGCGGCCGCGGATCTGGCGTCCCGTCCAGATCCACCGCGGCGTGGTCTTGGTCGGTCGGCGGTGCGTGGAGGGACCGGTGAGGGTATGGAGGATCTCTACCAGAGTACCAGTAGCGGCATACGTCTTCATGGCGAGACTCCGCTAGCCAGCCACGAGATCAGGACGATACGGCTTCCAGTGAAAATCGCGCCTGACTGCGGTCTTGGCGGACGATGGCGGCGTCTCTGACGTCGTTTCCTTCTCAAGTCATCGTTGTTGTAGGTCACGTCAACCTGATCGGGAGGTTCGGGGGGAAACCCTAGATCTGGGTCTACCGGATCGGACGATGACGACGTTTCGATGTCGTTCGCCCTCCTGGGGGCATCATTTTGGACCAAGTGCTGGCTGGAGGGGACAAGAGGAGGAGCGGTGTTTCATCTTGTCCATTGATGATGGTGGATCTCGGCGGCGTGGCGCAGTGGAGACTCGGCGCCTGATGAGCGGAGATGGATTCGCGCAGGAGGGTGACGCTGCCTGGCGCCGTGGTGGCATCGGCGGTAGCTAGATCGGGCAAGGTTGATGCAGCAATACAGCTCTGAAGATGGATTAGTGGCAGGTGGCTGCGGCGGCCTCATACCCGGCAGGCGTCCTAGTTGAGGAGCACGCCGGACTGGTGGGTGCCCATACCCGGCAGGCGTCCTGGTTGGGACCTCCAGTCTTAGATGTTAGGTTTGGCTGCAAGGTCTGTTTGGTATTAGGCCCAGACTTTCAGCGCCCCTTCATCAACTAGATAGGAATAGCGACAGATGTTGCTTAGTCGGTGGCTTTAGTCTTACTGTTGTATGACTTTGTAAAGTCTTGTGTCAATAATTAATAAAATGGCCGTATGCATCATCCAGATGCAGAGGCCGGGGGTCATCCTCCTTTTCTAAAAAAAATGTGATTTGATGACCGAAGTTTGTTTGAAGTCCCGGATGAGATCATGGACATGACGAGGAGTCTCGAAATGGTCGAGAGGTAAAGATTCATATATTGGAAGGCTATATTCGGACATCGGAATGGTTCCGAGTGATTCGGGTATTTTTCGGAGTACCGGAGAGTTACGGGAATTCGCCGGGGAAGTTAATGGGCCTTTTGGGCTTTAGTGGAGAGAGGGAAGAAGGGCCACGAGGTGGCGCGCGCCTCCCCCCTGCCCAAACCGAATTGGACAAGGGGTGGGGGCGCCCCCCCCCCCCCCCTTTCCTTCTCCCTCTCCCTCCTTTCCTTCTTTCCCACTCCGAAAAGGAAAGGGAATCCTACTAGGACTTGGGAGTCCTAGTAGGACTCCCTACACTAGGCGCGCCCCTAGGAGGGCCGGCCTCTCTCCCTCCCTCCTTTATATACGTGGGCAGGGCACCCCAAAGGCACTCCAAGATTGGTCCTAGCCGTGTGCGGTGCCTCCCTCCACAGTTACACACCTCGGTCATATCGTCGTAGTGCTTAGGCGAAGCCCTGCACTGGTAACTTCATCATCACCGTCGCCACGCCGTCGTGCTGATGAAACTCTCCCTCGTCCTCAACTGGATCAAGATCTCGAGGGACGTCATCGAGCTGAACATGTGCTGAACACGGAGGTGCCGTACGTTCGGTACTTGGATCGGTTGGATCGTGAAGACGTTCGACTACATCAACCGCGTTACTAAATGCTTCTGCTTTCGGTCTACGAGGGTATGTGGACACACTCTCCCGTCTCGTTGCTATGCATCTCCTAGATAGATCGTGCGTGATCGTAGGAAAATTTTGAATTACTACATTCGCCAACACAGACCAGCCCACAAGGGGCTGGTGCGCCCCTCCACCAGGTCGGCCAGCCTTAAGGAAAGGAAAGGGAGAAAGGAAAGGGGGGCGCCACCTCGCCCTTCCTTCCCCTGGCGCCTATACAAGGAAGGGGGGCCGAACCAGGGCAGAAGCCCAAGTGGGATTCAGCCCCACTTGGGGCACCCCTTGGCCTCACCCCTCTCCCTCCCACCTATATATATGAG
The DNA here is from genome assembly GCF_002575655.3 of Aegilops tauschii subsp. strangulata. Classification (NCBI taxonomy): domain Eukaryota; kingdom Viridiplantae; phylum Streptophyta; class Magnoliopsida; order Poales; family Poaceae; genus Aegilops; species Aegilops tauschii. The sequence continues at coordinate 125,341,257 of NC_053038.3, read as the reverse complement.
GGGGGGCGCCTAGCACACGCAACATCAATTGTTAGCCATGTGTGGTTCCCCCCTCCACAGTTTACACCCCCGGTCATATTCTCGAGGTGCTTAGGCGAAGCCCTGCGCGGATCACTTCACCATCACTGTCACCACACCGTCATGTTGACGGAACTCATCTACTTCCTCGACACCTTGCTGGATCAAGAAGGCGAGGAACGTCATCGCGCTGAACGTGTGCAGAACTCGGAGGTGTCGTGCGTTCGGTGCTTGATCGGTCGGAGCTAGAAGAAGTTCGACTACATCAACCGCGTTGTCAAACGCTTCCGCTTTCGGTCTACGAGGGTAAGTAGACACACTCTCCCCTCGTTGCTATGCATCTCCTAGATAGATCTTGTGTGAGCGTAGGAATTTTTTTGAAATTGCATGCTACATTTCCCAACACTTGTACCTTGGGAGGGTCTTGTAGATAGTCAGGTTTCTCAGCCTTTCCCATTTGTAGTTGTCTATACTCAGACATGTTATGCTTCCGTTGCCTGTATGCTTTGTATGACGGGTCATGTGACCCCTGTTTGTAATATCATGTTATGTATGGCTCTTCGGAGCCTTCTAAATAAATACTTGAATTTGTAGAGTTATGTTGTGATGCCATGTTGTATCTACACATATCGTGCATATTGTGTGTATGTTTGAAATGCATTGGTATGTGTGGGATTTGACACCTAGTGGTTTTATTCTTGGTAGCATTCCTTATGGGGAAATGTCTCCTAGTGCTTCCACCAAGCCATGGCAGTTTGCTACTGCTCCGAAACACATGGGTTGGCCGGCATGTATCCTTATTTGTTCTTGTGTCTGTCCCTTCAGGGAATGTCACGCGTTGTTCCTTTAAGTCCTGGTAGCTTGCTACGACTTGGGTTCATACGTTGATGACCGACACGTTCATTGTTGGGTTACGTATGCCTGTCCCTGTAAGTTTGTGCCACCTTGGTTTTACGACTAGTTATGTTGGTCCGGGTTCTCTGTCATATGGGTGCTAACGACACAGTCATATACATGAGCTAAAAGGCACAAACGGTCCCGGCCAAGATAAGGCTGTAGCTGTGGGAATACCGTGCGTGAGGCCGCAAAGTGAGATGATGTGTTACATGCTAGACCGGTGTGACTTAGGATCGAGGTCCCGACAATAGGCGTATGTCATTTGATTTATGCAATGCGCCTGCTACCTTCAAAGATGTATGTCTGCTATGTTTTCTGATTTCTGTGAAAAAATTGTCAAAGTTTTCATGGACGATTTCTCCGTCTATGGGATCTCTTTTGATGAATGTTTACACAACATTGATAAACTTTTGCTGAAATGTGAAGAAACTAGACTTGGCTTGAAATGGAGAAGTGTCACTTCATGGTAAACGAAGGTATAGTGCTCGGTCATCAATTTTCTGAAAAAGGCATTGAAGTAGATAAAGCTAAGGTGGATGCTATTTGGAAAATGCTATGTCCTAAAGATATCAAAGGTATAAGAACTTTTCTTGGCCAAGTTGGTTTCTATAGAAGGTTTAATAAATAATACACTAAAATTAATAGGCCTCTTACTAATTTATTGCAAAAGGATGTCTGTTTTGTTTTTGACGATGATTGTGTGGAAGCCTTTGAAATTTTTAAGAAAGCTTTAATTTTCGCTCCTATTGTCCAATCACCTGATTGGAGAACTGAAGCTTACGAAAGTGTTAAGTTGCTTAAATAAAAAGTTAAAAGATGGCATGATAAAAGAATTCAGAAATGAGAATTTAATACTGATGATAAAGTTCTTTTATATATGTCTCGTTTCAGACATTTTGAATACCTTTCGAATAAACAAAACAACCTTTGAATATCTTTTGACAAGTTTTTTTTAACTTTGCCAAGTTTCAACTACTAAAACTTGATAGAAATGAACGATACATTCACTAAGTTTCAAAAACTAAAACTGAAACCCCGAACTCTAAGACCTAACCCCTAAACCCTAAAAGCAATTGAAAATTGGTGAAACTTGGTAAAAGTTAATATTACGACTATCAGGTCTTAATATTTAAAACTTGGCAAAAATTAAAAAAAATGTCAATATGTATTCGAAATTAGTCTTGCCCAAGAGTACTTGTTGCAACAAACATGAATATGCAAACAAAGCTTACTTTGGACTTTCGGTTTAATAGGTATAATAGATTCCAATTTGAAAATAAATAATGAAAAGTCATAGGAGGTGAAGTGGATGGAGCTGCCAAAAGCGCCAAAAGTTGGCAGCAATCACATTACATCAATTAAGGACTAAAAAACCCGCAAAAAAAAAGTAAAAACATACACAAATTCACCAATCTTTAAGTAAATGGATGCCCGCGTGCGTGCCTAGGAAGTTCCGGTCAATGGTGTTGTGTTTTTCGTTTTGATCGCTTTTTGAGACGTTTGATGCGACAAGGACGTTAGAGACGAGCCGACACGCGGTGTTGGAAAAACATGGGAGGGGTGTGGTGGGCTTTCCAGGTAGTGGGTTGGGCCTACCATTGTCGCTGTGTGTGGTAATCTGGCTCAACCCGGGTACGTGCTGAGCAAAAAGAATTGAAGTAACACGTTTGCGGTGTGGGCCCCAAGGAGGTGGTAGCTGGGCTTTAGCAATCGGCCTGGAAGTAACACGTTTCTTCCATTTGGTCGACCCAGTTCCGTGTTTCTGTAATTCTTTTCTAGCCATATAAACTCTACTGGCGCTAGTGGTGGTTTTCAGTGGATGACAAAACTGACAGTACAAGCGCGCAAAGCAGTTTTTGTTGCCTCGAGACCCCAAAAGGAGAGAGGGAAAAACATGCGTCGTGATGACTGCTGAGTATGGGCGCACATGTGCAAGAGACAAAAACACTGAGAAATCTTTGGGGAGTGATGCGACGACCGGGTCAATCGTGTACACACAAACACAAAGCTTTACGGGCAAATAAATTGAACTTTTCTGCATGTTCTGCTGCCCCTACGCTGGTAGCAGTAGTGGTAGGGAGATTTGCCGTTGAGGAGGGGTGGTTGGGTCGTTGTGTTGCATGTCCACGAATCAAGGCGCCCAAATTGTGGACTAGGGCCTGACTAGAGTGGCAGCAACGTTCAACGCACCGGGGTCGCCACAATGATTTGATCTTGATGGGAGCGGAAGCGGAAAGGAACGCCGCGCTGGTGGCTGGTGCGGGCGCATCTCCGTCATGTGACCTGACTAAATTTGTACGCGAGTAGCCGTGCATATGCGCCTGCGTGGAAAATGGGCGACATCCAAACGTGATGGACGCACATGGAATACAAAGCATACGCAAGTGCAACCAGCAATTGATGCATGATGCGGACAACATATTATCCCTACACTACATATACTAGTATAGGATGCATGTGTTGGGTTTGATGAGATCCGGGACGATTTTATTTAGGAGTAAATTATTATTATTATTATTATTATTTCGGAACAATAATAGATTAAATTAATTTATATCCTTTTTTGCGGGGGGAATTGATTTTGGTCCTCCGCTCCGACGAATCAGCTAGCGTTGCCTTGTGTACCCGACACACGTCCTACCTCATTCTGTGGAGTGACTGATCACAAGACTCGTTCTCTCCCTTCCATTTCCCTCTTCCCGCTGTCAACCAAGCAAAACCCAAAAACGCGGCCCATCGATGCATGGTGTGCCGCCGCGCGTTTTCTCCGATCGATTGAATTTGCGCCAGCTGATTTGGATCGGACAACGAAATTAGCACTTGGAGTGAACTGTTGAGTTGATCCTGCCGGACCCGATCAAGGAATGGCGAGCCGATTTGGATCCATCCGGACCCCATCGAATATTGCTAGCATTTGATTGAAGATTTGAAGTGAACTGCTGAGTTGAGTTGAGTTCTACATCCGGCCGGGCCCGATCGATCAACCGATCAAGGAATGGCGGCCATGATGGAGGAGGAGGTGCCGGATCAGATGGGCATCGACGACCAGAGTGCCCACCAGATTGGCGTCGGTACGTACGTACACGCATCCAATCGCACTCCCTTTCTCTCTCTCTCTTTCCGTCATTTCCGATTATCCTTCATAATCATGCCGATCGATCTCTGCGTTTTTCCGTTTCTGATTTCTTTTGCGCGCATGCATGCACATATCTTCTTCCTTGTATTGTGCTATCTGCCTATCTCATACAGTAATATGTGGACCATTCTAGTACAGCCGCATAATATTATTTTGTAGTGGTGGACACAGGGACGACCTCCGGGCCTGACCCTCCTAAGATCAGAGATGTAGTGCTAATTTGCTGATGAACAGTGCAACACTTTTTTTTAAACGGAGCACAGTGCAAATTTTGGTGATTATTCTTTTTACGGCGAGAGCTTTCGATCTATTCATCGGCGGTACAAAGAACATCAGAAGTAACAAAAATTATACACATATCAGTATACCAAGTGACAACTACAAACATTGGAGCAAGAAGAAGGTGCGACGACGTCATCACCACTCATTCAAAGGAGCAGGGAAATCAATAAACAGTCGAGAAGTCATCGTTTTAAGGCGCCAAAGGACCAATGCATCAGAACAACAACCGTCGCCAATAAAGAGACATGTGGATCGGAAGGATCCAATGTATAGACACACGAACACAAACGAACAGAGACCGATCCACACGGATCCACCGGTAACAAACACTGATCGAATCCTGCGAGATCCGCCAGAGACGCACCTCCACACGCCCTCCGACGAAACGATATGCATTGCCGGGACGGGGGCTAGGTAGGGAGAACCTTATTCAATCTTCAGAAAGCGTCTCCAACCGTCTTGCCTACTTAGGTAGGATACAAACCCTTCAAACTAAAAAAAATACCTAAAAACGAAGTCTGAGCCAGGGCCGATATCGGAAAATAATTCTATACGACCTGGTCTCACGCTTCATCTCATAAGACCCACGCTAGAAGATGTCACGTGTACTTCACCAATCTTGATGCAGTCCTTCTTCCTCGATCCTCCTTCCCGAACTTCACTCCTCCAGCGTCCATCCCCATGAAAGCTAGCCATCTAGTGCACCGACGGGCATGCCGGATTGCTTGGGCTTCATCAATTAAACATCAAATCTCAAAACAGCAGAGACAAAATACAGGCATATACACATTGGACACATTCAATTCAATGGCTATGGTGTATTGGTAGCGGCTATGGAAGTGATTCCACCAATCTCTTGCCCTGTAGCGGGCTGTCAGAGGTGAGACCGGCGGCTCATAGTGAGGAGCAGTTGCACTAATGCGGCGACAGTTAATCAGCTCGAGGCACGGCGGACAGATGATTTGTATACAAGCAATAGAAGCTTGTCTCACAGGTTCGGATGTCATAGCAGTCATCGCGGGTGGATGTGCGTATGTCTACTCAACTTGATGAGTGAACTAGGAACGGCTGTGAGCCACCATTCCGGTAGACACAGGAAATAAATTGCAAGGAGGATTGGGGAAGAAGGGGTGCATCAAGGTTGGTGAAGTACACGTGGCATCCTCTAGCGAGGGTCTTACAAGATGAAGCGTGAGAGCAGGTCGTATAGGATTATTTTCCACTGATATCCACCATGGCTCCATGGACCTAAGACTGCCGAAGACAAGGCAGATCGTTGGTGGCACCGACAGGAAGTGGGGAAACCCTATACGCGTGCGTCCTAGTCTCTCTTGGGGGAGGAGAAAAACGTTTTCATGTATGACTTCTCGGCTATCAAAATGAGCCCGCTAAATTGGTGATTATTTATGTCCCTGTTAAAATCCAATTTCCCAATGACTTGGTTCTTCCTAATCTGTTTTAGCAGCATTCAACTCCACTGATACAATTTTAATGGCTCCGCCACTTGTTGTCTTTAGCACATTTTTTTTGTTTCTGACAAAAATGATTTGTGTCATGGATCTTTGGTCCAAGCGCAAGGGACAGCAACTGAACCTATAAATCTTCTCGAGAGAGTAGAGTCTACTTTAATATCTTCTAGCAGCAGTGGTTATTAGTCTACAAAAGCAGATTGGATCCTCCTTTTTTACGAATCGAAACAAATAAACAAATTAGACCTGTGACGCGTGGCAACGGATGCGGCATGATTTTCAAAAAGTGAGTACAGGTACGCCAGCCTACTACTCCTACCAGAAATGAAAATGGGCATAATCAATAATAGTTGGGCTGGATCAGTCGGCCCGTTTTGTTAGCACGCTAGTCCCATCCGTCTTTCTTTCTTTCTTCTTCCTTCCGGGAGCTCCTTTTTGAATTCTTGGATCGAAAGTGCGCTTTAGATTCCCACCAAAGTCGATGATTAGATAGACTAGCGTGTACACAAGTCCACACACTGTATGTATAAAAAGGTTCTTTGAGATGCACTCCAACCTTTTTTCTACGACTTTTTTGGAGACGAAATGGAATATCTCCTTCACGTACAGCCGCATGGAACGGTTTCTATATCCAATTAATAATTGGTTTATGTAGATGCATGTCGATAATCACCTAGAGCATGCGCAAACAGTATGACTTTTACAGTAGTTTCCAAGAAGGGCGGGACCGAGAGAAAAAGAAGAGAGTGAGAGCTGGTCCTGAGCCTAACCGGTACTACTACTACGTCACCAGAGGACAGACAAGTGAATAGTAGTACTGGTCCCTAGGATAGCTCATTTGATCCTCCATCACAATTCACAAGTGGCCTGCTCGACCGCCCCATACTCGGGGTAGGGGATCCTCAGCATGCCCATTCTCCTCCTTGGGGCAAGCCAAGACATCACAAGTACCGGGCGTGCCCAGTATACGATGAGGAAGACGGCGCCACGCTGCCACAGCGAGAGGACATTAGTGTTGTATTGTACTCCCTCCGACCGGAAATATTTGTTATCAAAATGAATAAAAAAAGATGTATTTTAGTTCTAGATATTTCTTTTTATCAATTTTGATGACAAGTATTTTCGGACGGAGGGAGTACCACGGTATTTGCACCATCCTGAAAAATAATTCACGGTGAAGGCATCTTTAAAGCGGACTCACAAACAGCCAGCGACCGTTTGGACTGCACGGTCCGAACGTGTTTAGCCATCCAACACGGGGCCTATATCAGCCTGCCGAGCGATCAAGACGCATTTTTTCTCGTAAACCCAGAAAAAATTAGGAGGAAGGGGCTTTGCGGAAGTCCGGACAGCAGCCACTTTGGACTCTGGCACCCACAGCCCACCCAAAAACCCCACCAAAATCATTCCCGGACCGCACGCCTCCATCCTCCCATCTCTCCTTTCATTTTTCTCTCTTGCCTTCACTGCTGCTCCAACCGCCCCCCCCCCCCCCCCAACTGCCCCCCCCTCCCCACACCCCCCTGTTGGAGCTCGACAAGTCTGTCACCTTCAACGGTACACCCGGGCTGCACAGAGCTTCTCCTTCGCGGCCGTTCCACATCTCTGCTCCGATCGCCGCGCAGGTACCGTCTGCTCCTACGATACTCACCGTGCCCGGCAACTGTTCAGTGAAATGTTCGTGCTAAGTCCCTTCTTCTTTGAAGAAATGGATTCGGATATGGAGTAAATATATGAGCACTATGTTGAGTCGTCCGACGAGGAGGACTACACCGATGAGACGACGATGATGCAGGCGGTCCTTGCAGACACGGAGCATGCGGAGGAGCATGTTCTCGATTTTAAGGGATCGATCAAGGGTCATCGAGTCCTCAACCGCAATAGGGTGCGCAACCATTTGACGCTAATGGACAACTACTTTGCCCCGATGCCTTCTTCGCTGACAATTTTCGCCGGCCCTTTCGGATGCGCAATAATATCTTCGATCGTCTCTACGATGGCATCTCTTCCTTTGATGACTACTTCATCTTGAAGAAGGACTCCGTGGGAAGGATTGAGTTCTTTGGTTACCATAAGTGCAGACTGCATTGCGGATACTTGCATATGGCACGACCGTTGATTTGTGGGACAAGTACCTACGGATGTTTGAGAGCAAATGCGGAGATGCCATTTTTAGGTTTACAAGTGTCGTAGTCGATGTGTTTGGACCTCGGTACCCAAGAGAACCAACTGTGGCAGACACCTAGAGGATCTGGGCAATCTTGGAAGCAAGAGGGTGGCCAGGTTTGCTCGGATCAATTGACTGCATGCATTGAAAAAATGGAAGAATTGCCCAAAAGTTTTAAAGGGCAATATCAGGATCATGTTAAGGAGCCTACCATCATTCTTGAAGCAGTTGCATCACATGATTTTTGGATTTGGCACGCTTTTCTTTGGCATGCCCGGGTCTCACAATGACATCAATGTGCTGCAACTATCATCATTGTTTGCTAGGTTGACCGAAATAAAAGTTCCTCCTTGCCACTATATTGTCAATGGGCATGAGTACAACATGGGTTACTATCTGGTTGATGACATCTATCTTCCGTGAGCTACCTTTGTCAACACCATCTCTAATCTAATTGGCCAGAAAAAGTCTCACTTTGCCTAAAAACAAAAAAGCAACTAGAAAGGATGTTGAGAGGGCATTTAGAGTTCTGCAGGTACGTTTTGCAGTTATCTGTGGACCTACTAAATAATAAGATCCAGAGACCTTGTGTGACGTGATGATCTATTGTGTGATCATGCAGAACATGATCGTGGAAGATGAGGGTGGGGATGCTGCCGCAGCTCTTGAATTTGAGAACATGGGTGGTCCTATCAAAATTCCATACCAGAATTCAGTCGCATTTGAAGAGTTTATTCAAATGCATCAACAAATTCGGCATCGAGCAACTCACGAGCAATTGAAGGAAGATCTGTTTAAGCATCTGCGAGCGGTTAAAGAGAACAAAATATTGAAGTGTAGTATTTGAACTTTTTAAAGCTTGAACTATTGGTGCATTTGAACATTTAAACTATTTTATACTATATGGTTATTAAAGCGTGTGGACTTTAAGAAAAAATTGAGGCCAGATGTATACGGGTAGTTTGGGTGACAAACTTCCGCTTTCGTGTCCAGAGACTAATCCCCTGATGTGATGCGTGTCCGTTTTGCGGTGCCCTAAAGGTTTGAATTATTTGACACATACCGCACGGGTTTTAGCTATAGGCCCGCGCGTACTACATATACGTACAAGCACAGTGTCGTCGATGGTGATAAAAAGCGTAATTATGTAGCGTGACGCGACGGGGGTGTATGGCTGGATGCGTCGACCTAATTACGCAAGAGGCACAAGGCAATTTGTGCTAGCCCAAGCCTATCGTGTAAAGGAGTAGCACACAACACATACACATACACATTAGCATATCGGTATATATATGATAGAATTAGAATGGGATGATGTTGACGAGCAGTTGAACCATGTGCACACGCAGACATTTTATCCTTTCCATTTTCTCCAGCTCTTGGAGATAAGACGAGAGGTCCCTCCATTTTCCATTTTCTCCTTGCTAGGCTTGGACCTTGGAGATAAGAAGAGCCTGGTTTCCCGAAAAGAAAAGAGAAGGGTGGTCCGGCTTGAGTCGATGGCAAGTTGGTGATGGAGTTTGGTTTGTTTGTTTCCATGTTGGTTTGGCGTGCAGTTGGGTGGCGGTATGCATGCCCACGAATGGAATCAAGGCGTCGCAATTGGAGGTTGATCCGATGGGATCCCCTTTTGCATAACACGCCGCTGTGTAGACTCCAAGTGCGCATCTCTTTGCTTTCTTTCATGTGATTGTGACTAATTATGGGACAAAAAGGGGCCGTGAATTTTGCAACTCCTCTCCACCCAGATGGCTGCGTACACATACTACTACGTGTGCGCGTGGAAAACGTAAAACGTGACGGAAAACAAAGCAAGGCCGGGACCGCAGATCAAAGCAACTAGTTGAATGAATGATGAAACGCACACGCAGAAAAATAGAGGTGCAAGCGGGCGTGTTTGCAGGCAATACCACATTATAAATATAGTGAATAATTAATAAAATGGGTGCATGCATCTTTCAGATACAGAGACCGAGAATCATCCTCTTTTTAAAACATAAAAATAAAAATAAATGTCGTGAATTTTACATAACGAAGCAAGATATCACTAGTATAAATGTAGTGTTAATTTTACAGTTAATGATTGATGAGCTTTGCAGGAGGAAAACGTGATGGAAACACAAATCCAGGCAGGATCGTCCCTAAAAAGAAATCAAGCCAGGATTGAGGATCAGAGTAATTAATTGAAGGACGCGGCGCACATGAAATACGTAGTAGTACAATAATATATTAATTGTTGACCAGGAAATCAGTCCTAGTCGATGACTCCCGTCCCCTATAAGAGACCCCCTCCCCCTCCCTCCTGCTAGCTGTGATTCTCCTCCATTCAGTTCATTCATAGTCCCTTCCCGGCCATTTCTCGGTCATCTACTAGCACCGCTCTTGCTATATATATATATCTCTACCAAACGAAACCAAACCCATCGATCGATCGCCTGCCTTCCTTCCAGCATATACATCGACAGACGGTCGAAGAAGATGGCCATGCCGCCGGCGGAGAAGGTGATCGTGGTGGACGCCAACCCCTCCAAGAACGGGCACGGGGACAAGCTTGATGACCTGCCTGTCGCCGATGAAACCTCACACCAGATTGGCGTTGGTACGCTCCCTCCCTCCTTCTGAATCCCTTTTCTTAGACAGAAAAAAGAGGAAGCTCCTGTTCTTGTTCTTGTTCTTGTTCATCTTCTTGTTTTTGTCCTCTTTGATCGATCATTCTTAGGTTCCAACCGCACAAGCCAGCTACATGACAACAATCTATCTATCTATCCATCCATCCATCCATCTATACCTATGACGAGCGCTCCCTCCTTGACTATACTACGGCCTTGTTTGTTGTTGCAGCCATTTCAGACTTTAATCGAGGGAAGCTAGCGTCCATCCGTCCATCCATGCATCCTTTGACCATCTCTCCCAGGCTTGCGTCCACCGCATCGTCCGTTGTAGCTAGAGGAAGGGATAGTGACAATATAGGAGTATACGTAGTATATATAATGCCAGCATCAGCTGTGTCCTTGTCGTGTACCACACTAGTGCAGTGCGGTGCCATGGTCAAATTAACACACATGGGTTCAGTTGATGCCTTTTTTTAAACTGTAGTAACTCAAAAGGTTTCAGCCATGTTGTTTGGGTTCCACCAAGTTATACAAACTACCACTACTGTGGTACTGTAACTGTGTTTCATGTGTAGTGCTAGTATTTTTTCCTCGGTTTGCTTGCACGTGCGAATTTCTTGGCTGTCGGGTAGTAGTACGATGCATGGGAGATGCACGATGTGTACTTGCACAAGGGATCTGAATATTTTCGCCTGTTTGGAATCCCTGAAGTAATATGTGTGTGATGGAATTTTGTCAGATCCATGGTACCAGGTGGCGTTCGTGCTGACCACCGGGGTGAACAGCGCCTACGTGCTGGGCTACTCCGGCTCGCTGATGGTCCCGCTGGGCTGGGTGGGCGGCACCGTGGGCCTCCTCCTGGCCGCCGCCGTGTCCATGTACGCCAACACGCTGCTGGGCCGCCTCCACCTGCTCGGCGGCAAGCGTCACATCAGGTACAGGGACCTCGCCGGCCACATCTACGGGCCCAACATGTACAAGATCACCTGGGCGATGCAGTACGTCAACCTCTTCATGATCAACACAGGCTTCATCATAATAGCAGGGCAAGCACTCAAGGTACTACGTTGATCGACTCGTATATCTAATCTAATACTGAGTGATTGTCAGTGTCTCTAACTGACTGACTGGCTGACTGACTGACACGGTGGATAAAAAAAAATGGACGTGCAGGCACTGTATTTGCTGGTGAGTGCCGACGGGGCTATGAAGCTGCCCTACTGCATCGCGGTGTCCGGGTTCGTGTGCGCGCTCTTCGCCTTCGGGATCCCGTACCTGTCGGCCCTGAGGATCTGGCTGGGCTTCTCCACGATCTTCAGCCTCACCTACATCTTTGCGGCCTGCGTGCTGTCGCTCAAGGACGGCTTCCGCACGCCGCCTCGGGACTACAGCATCCAAGGAGACCCGTCGAGCAGGGTGTTCACCACCATCGGCGCGGCGGCGAGCCTGGTGTTCGCCTACAACACCGGCATGCTGCCGGAGATCCAGGCCACCGTGCAGGCACCCGTGGTGAAGAACATTGAGAAGGCGCTGTGGTTCCAGTTCACCGCCGGCTCCGTGCCCCTTTACGCCATCATAGTCATCGGCTACTGGGCCTACGGCAACCAGACCACCACCTACCTGCTCAACAACGTCACTGGGCCCGTGTGGATCAAGGCAGTTGCCAACCTCGCTGCCTTCCTCCAGACAGTCATAGCACTACACGTAAGTCTTCTTCTCTTTTCTTGTTTTTGTTTTTGTTTCTGTTTTTCAGTTCAGGATGCAATTTCAATCATCAATCCGTTAATTGGACATGCAGATCTTCGCGTCGCCCATGTACGAGTACCTGGACACCCGGTTCGGGAGCAAGGTGGGAGGCCCGTTCGCGATGCACAACGTGATCTTCAGGGTCGGGGTGAGGGGAGGGTACCTGGCCGTCAACACGCTCATGGCGGCGGCGCTGCCCTTCCTGGGGGACTTCATGAGCCTCACGGGGGCGCTCAGCACGTTCCCGCTCACCTTCGTGCTCGCCAACCACATGTACCTCGTCGCCAACAGGCAGCGCCTCTCCTCGCTGCAGAAGTCGTGGCACTGGCTCAACATCGTCTTCTTCACCGTCCTCTCCATCACCGCCGCCATCGCCGCGCTCAGGCTCATCGCCCGCGACTCCAAAACATACCATATCTTCGCCGATGTCTGACTCTCTTTCTTTCACTCTCCAGCAAGCTGCTTCTCTGAGGAGTGAGGATAGTTTCCCTTCATCGACGCAACTAGCCGCATGATGTAGCATGCCTTACCTTCATTTAGCGCTTCCATTAACTATTGTGCGTGTGTGTGTGTGTGTGTTAGCGGCAACAATAGCTAGCCAACTACTCCTACTACTACTAGTACACAAGAGTGTTGTCGCATAGTACTGAGCTGTTACTGAAAATGGCCTAGCGTAGTTTTGGCTTACGTACGCCTTTGAACAACCAAAGTCGTGAGCAAAAACAGATTAGGAATTTGGAATAAGTTCTGTGTGTGCGTGCTTTGAGAAATCACCATGGAAACGAATATTCGGTGACGCCAGCCACACATTTAAGGTCCACATTTGCTTTACAGAAAGCAGGGGAGGGCCTGTGGTATCATCATGTTATTGTCTACAAGAATGGGCTTTTGCATTGAGTCAACGGTCCAGCCCATACGTATGATCAGCATTAGCCCATGGATGTTTTAGAATCAATAGCTTTAAGAAAATGAGCTGGGAGCTTTATCTTTTTGAGTTGGACTAAAGCAGGGTAAAGAATCCACTTATTCTTGAGCTTTATAAGTCGGGTTTGCCAAGTCCGACTGTAGACGCTCCCAACACTCGTCCTCGACAATTATATTGTGCAAAGTGACACAACATGTCATCAACTGTCATAAAGTCTCGGGTTCCCACATCATTGCAGCTTCACGAATAATACCCCAACGAGCTATTATTGAATGACCTAACTTAGTTTTGGCTTGACGTGCCTTTGACCAAGCAAAGTCGTGAGCAAAAACAGATTAGGAATTTGGAATAAGTACTATGTACTTGAGAAATCAGCATGGAAACAAATATTCGGTGACGCAAACTACACATTTAAGGTCTACATTTGCTTTACAGAAAGCCAGGGAGGGACTGTAGTCTAAGTAGCGCTATGTCTCACATATAGTGAGACCTAGCATGCTCTCGCGTCAGGCGCCTCCTTAAATGGGCCGGCTCGGGCACACAGGATGCCACGGCCACGTTTTCTGTTCTTTTCCATGTTTTTTATTTTCATTTTTCCTTTATTTTTATTACTTTGGTTTATACTTCCAAATATTCTAAATAAACATATCAAAAAATAACTTTACATAAAATATTTGAAAATAAATGTTAACCAAGAATTTGAAACATGTTAAATGTGTATAAAGAAAATGTTTCTCATGTATAAGAAAAATGTATAAAAAAATATACATTGTTTGTAAAAAAAGTTGATCATTTGTTTAAATTTTTTTAATGAAGCATCTGAAGAAATGTTGAACAAGTTTTTAGAAAATGGTAATAAAGCATTAAAAATGTCAAACTTGTATTTGAAAAATGTTAATCAAGCATTTGAAAATATTAAAATATGCAGAAAAAAATATTGATTATGTATTAAAAAAATATTAACTTGTATTTGATTTTTTTTTAAATATGTATAAAAATGTTGATCATGTATTCAGAAGCATTCAAAATATGCCTACAAAGAAAATGTTTCCCATGTATATAAAAACATACATGTGAAAAAAGTTATTCATGTATTTAGAAAATGTTAATCAAGCATTTGAAAAACATGTTTAACAAGTATTGGAAAAATGTTAATTAAGCATTTGAATATTTTTTTAATGTGTATAGAAAAAATGTTGACCATGAATTGACCATAAAATCAAGTATTTAGAAAATATTAATCAAGCATTCAACAACGTTAAAAATATATTATCCATGTAATAAAAAATAATAATCTTTTATTTTAATAATATTAATCAAGCATTTGAAAGTGTTTAAAATATGTATCAAAAAAATGTCGCATATGTATTAAAAATGTTAAACGTGTATTAGAAAAAAAAATTGACGTATACGAAAAATGTAGAATGAAAACCAAAAGAAGCAAAGAAAAAACAATGAAAACTAAAAAAGAAACCAAGACAATAGAAAACGAATAAGAAAACCAAAGAAACAAGTGTAAAAAGAATGGAAAATAGTGGAAACCGATAAAGAAACAAAGAAAAGAAACATTGCGTACCAAGAAAGAAACAAAAAATGAAGAAAAAGAAGATAAATGAGAAGGAAAAGAAAACTCGATGAAGACCATAAACAAAAACACATTAAAAAGAAAGAATCCAAAGAAAATCGATGAAGAAAGAGGAAAAAAGAAAACCGAGGAAAAACAACGAAAATGGAAGAAAGAAACAAAGAAAATAAAAAAAGCTAGTGAAAAACAAAGGAAAAACAAAGAAAAACCCGGGGAAACCCTAGAAAAATGAAGAAACCCAAAGTTATATCAAAGAATAAAGAAAATCCAAAGAAAACTGGTTAAAAAACAAAAAAGAATCAAAGAAAAAGAAAAAGAAAGAAAGAAAAAGGCAATAAACTAGAGCAAGAGTGAACATATAACGAACAAACTACAGTGAGCAAATAACTTCAATAATGGCCTGGTTAGTTGGCGATGCGTCTGAGGCGAGAGGTCGATATATCTCGTTATAGCTTATGGCTCTCCCACTGTGGTCTGATCATGTTATCGTGTACAAGAATGGGCTTTTCCATTGAATCAATGGTCCAGACCATATGTATAACAAGCACTAGCCCATCAACATTTTAGAATCAAAAAATAGCTTTAAGAAAAATGAGCTGGAGCTTTATCTTTTTTCCTGAAATAGAGTTGTATTAATTAAGTAGCGAAAATATAGTTCGTACAATCACGCAAGGCCATCCTCAACACGCAGTTTGTGATGATTGTAACAGCAGCAGCAACCACAACTTAGCAAAGATCAGTATGAGAAAAGCGTAGGCATTGGATCAACAATGGATATTTGTGTTGAATGATATTCATCATATAAAAGTCACAACCTAGAGCGATACACAATAGGTCCAATTCATCAATTCAATGTAGGCATGTATTCCGTATATAGTCATACGTGCTTATAATAAGAACTTGCATGGCATCTTTTGCCCTACCCTCCCGTGGCAGCGGGGTCCATAAGGAAACTAAGGGATATTAATGCCTCCTTTTAATACAAAACCAGAACAAAACATTAACACATGGTGAATACATGAACTCCTCGAATTACAGTCATCCCTGGAGAGTATCCCAACTATTGTCACTTTCGGGTCTACGGATCAGAACAATGACAAGTGAATATAACTAGCGGATAGTGTTGGAAATATGCCCTAAAGGCAATAATATTGTGTTATTATATTTCCATTATTCATAATTAATAGTTTATATTTCATGCTATAACTGATATGATCCTGGTATATGCGATTGTGTGAAATGATAAATGGTTAAACAATATGTTCCCGGTCTCGCCTCTAAGACTGGCTCAAGTGTTGTTGGTGATCACGTTTTCCGGAACTTAGGATATCGTTAAGTGTAATGGTAGTCCTAAAACAACATTGAGGGTATGACGTTAGAAGAATGATCATATTGAATCGACCCAATACTTGTTTGTTATACTTTGTGATTATATCATCTGAAATCATCTATTATAACATGTAGTGTTAGCATGTGTTTTAGTTCCTCGGACCATGAGAGTGTCTCAGTCACTTACTACTTGATGCTGGGCTTTGGGGTTGCTCAAACGTCATCTGTAACAAGGTGATCATAAGGACAACTTTCAGGTTTACCGGAAAGTTTGACAAGTGACCGGATAGCTCGAGAGTGGGATTTGCTCCTCCAACGATGGAGAGATATTCTTAGGGACCTCTCGGCGCGATGCATTCATCATCGTCTGGCCAGACACAGGTGACTATGTCACAGGGATGCCAGAACATGTTAACGAGAAAGAAGAACAAAACCGGTAAAGGGAGCAACGGTATAGTGAGCATGGTGATGACTCAGGAGGATACCGATGCACACCGGTTTTGTAAAGTATCACGAAGCAAAGGGAACATCACATAATAACCAAAGGTTCACTTGAATATCATTCATGTAATCATAGGGACCGATATGGATGTCCACGGTTCCACTATCGGTCATTGAACGAAGGGGTTTCATTCATGTCTATGATTTACCGAACCTACGGGTTCACAAGCTTAAGGTAATCAGGATTTGCTGAGTATTAGTGGTACGGGAGTAATGAGAATATATTTTTGGAATTGTTTCATTAATATCCGGAATAGTTCTGAGAGGTTCCGAAAGCGTTTTGGGGTCACCTGAAGGGTTTCGGTTAATATCGGGTAATACCGGGTATTACCGATTAATTATATATAGGTGGAAAATGTTTCCGAGGATGTTAAGTTATATATATATATAATGCTCTGAAAATGCTTAGAATAAATATATATTTAATATAATATCAATGGGCCTAATAAGGCCAAGAGGTGGAAAAGGAATTGGGCCACAAGGGCCCGACAGGGAGGCGTCCCCCTTTCCCACTATGGGACGTCGAATCCTACTAGGGGTGCGACTCCAACACCCCCCTAGGCCGACGCACCAAGGGGGACTCCTTCCCCCTTGGTGGCTGCCCCCTCCTCTCCCCTAAAGCTATATATACTAAGGATCACCCTCTGATGATAGAAGTTTTGGTGCTTCCTCTAGTTGATCTAGTTCTAATTCTAGTTGGTCCTAGTTGACTAATTAGAGCTAGCCCTGGCCACCTCTAATCCTCGTAATTAAAAGCCACGTATGGTTCTAATCTCCTCCCTCTAATTCTTCAGCGACGATTAGCTCTGGAAGGCGAAGCACTGCCGGATCATGAAGACGGTACGCTTGCAACCAAGTTGAGAGGTTGTGCTTTCGGTCTTCTGTTCGAGGGATGTTCGAGGGCGGTCTGCGGAATCGCCATCGATGTTCGAGGGACTCCAAGTATGATCTACACCGACTCGTCTACTTCGGCTACACTCTGGAGTCTGTAACGATAGTTGATCCAAAGCCGATATGCATCTTCATATTGTTCTTGGGCGTCTGTAGGGCATTTTTTTTGTTTTCTACTATGTTTCCCAATAGTGGCATCATCAGCGGTTCTATGACTAGATGCAGGTTTCGATCTAGATCACATGTGATTGGGGTGATATTCTTGCTATGCTTCCCTCGAGTGTTGCTTTGGTTCAGTTCATTGACGGCATGGTGTCGCTTTTCACAAGGTTTTGACAATCGCTTGGCTCTGGTTGTCCACGATCTGCTAACAGTTCCTTGGGCTTCACCAGAGTCAAGAATAGCGAACCCTTGCATACACAAGAGGGTGATGAAGATGGATGATCTTCTAGGGGGTCACGCGTATTAGACGAAGTTTAGTGTGGGGGATCGAGATTTTTAATTAAGCTCTCTTCTTTCACACACCCCAAAAGTTAATCTAGCAACAAGGATTGTCACTTTATGGTGTACACATAGGTAGCTAGGTTTATCCAAAAACCCTAGAAGCCATGCAATTAAAATTTTCCAAACTGATTTGAGGACGTATAACTTGGTTTTGCAGGGTTTGCATATGATGTGGTATAACCTTCGTCATGATAATGAGTTTATGTATGAGATGTAGTGTTAAGTGGCCTGAGCGTCACGACATGATGGCTGGAGTCATGGGATCGCCACCTTAATGTAAATATCATAGAGATAGATTACACGTGACGGTGGCAAGACGTACACGGAGGACCTCCGACAAAGAAAAGGTGTACCGGGCGCGGGGCGAGGAGCGATAATTTCTTGCCACAACGGAAATTCAGATTTTGGTGCCACGTCAACATTTTCTGAAACGGCTGCCACAACAGCGTTTTCTGAGATTGCCGCCACGGCAACGTTTTTGAAACAGTAGCCACGGCAACGAAATATGGGCCGTCACGTCGCTTCAACTGGAGATTGAAGACGATCATGGAGAACTCCCGGTGACCAGGGCTATACCATATCATGCTATTACGAATTGCATGAGATGTTTATCCCTTTGTTGTTTGCACCCTTTGATTCTGAAGTAGTCAATTATGAGGGTGATCTCTCACAGTAAGTATCAAGTTAAAAAATGCTCTTCCCAGTGTTGCAAATGTTTATAACGCATAGCGTTCCGGAGCGCGTCATGTCCACATGAGTACACACGGGACATGAGGTGTAATACAGGGATGGTTAGACCATATATGCGAATAACACTTGGTTGTCTTGAAGTTCTAGCAGAATCATTCTGAGTCGGAGCAAGAAGCGTCAGAAGATGAACAAGATTCATATGGATATATGATCGGCAAAAGTTTGCTCACCGGTCAAAATTCTCGTCATCGATCCACATCAATGCCTGCGAACTAGACTTGGATCTTGAATTACTCACTATTAATTATGAGAGATATTAATTTGAGTGGGAGTGAACTTTAAATTAAAATTTGTTTTAATAACTAGTGCAATATTAATTATGAATTATGTCTAAAATTATTTATGTGTTTATCATTGTAGATTAAATGGCTAGCAATATGTTCAACTTATCCCCTATGCTTGAGAAAGGAAAGTTGGCTGCAAATGGTGGAAACTACGCGGATTGGATCCGGAACATGAGATTTCTTCTCACGGGTGCTAAGGACTACGTGCTGGATCAGCCCCTGGGTGATGTTCCCATAAAGGATGCACTACCCAGAAGAAGTTGCTACTTATGCGGCTTGTAGTGATGACTATGAGGCAGTCCAGTGTCTCATGTTAACTTGCATGGATCCTGGACTACAGAAGTGTTTTGAACGATCTACCACTCAATTTATAATTGGGTCACTGGAAGTTCTGTACAAGAAACAAGCAATGACAGAACAGTTTGAATTAACCAAGGCCTTTATTAAGTGCAAGATGAAAGAGGGTTCCTCAATGAGTGAGCATATAGTGAAGCTTGTTGGCTATGTTGATAGACCTGGTTCATTGGAATTTGGAATTTCGCCAACACTCGGTACAAATATTGTGCTTGCTTCACTGCCCCATCTTATGATGGTTTTATCATGAATTGCAACATGAATGGGATGGAGAAAAGTGCAAACGAGTTTTTTGCTATGCTCAAAATTGCGGAAGCTCGGATGCAGAAGAACAAAGAAGTGTTGATGGTCAACAAGACTACCAGTTTCAAGAAGAGGGGCAAGTCCAAAAAGAAATCTACTCGTGCCGGTAAGAATGTCTCTTAAAACTAGATGAATACCCCGCGCGTTGCTGCGGGACATCTAGTAGGCTTCTGAATGGTTAATGGCTTGGTCTCAACAACCATTGTATTTGTTACTAATGGAACACTGATCTTATTTTGGTTGTTTGCAAGAAGTCGGCATGCGGTTAAGTACATGCTAAATAGGATAGAGGATTTGCAATTACTATTTTGAATAATAGTCATACTTCCATATAGCATTTAACACTGGTTCTCATATAGAAAAATATGACAGATGATTTGATTTGATGAGTATTTGTCAAAGGCAGATGTTTTGTTGAGACTCAAAGGAAGATGTTGGTTAGGTGATTTAGTTTTGCAAGTTGAAGATTGATGTAACATACAGGTTGATTTTTCGTTCAACAAATAGTGTAGAACTGCAGATACAGCAAGCAAATGAAGTTAGTTTTCAGCACCAGGTCAACTACTTAACATTGCTTCAAAAGGTATTATTGCAAGCAGGCACTGACATAAGCCAAATGAAGCTACTAATTCTAGCCTGTGCGTTTTGAGCACAAAATATATATTATTATAGGACCATATTCACGACAATCACTGCACCTACGACGACAACCTATAGAGATTTATTTCAGTCTCTCCTTTATGATGAATAAAATAATTAAAATCAATCGACGCCTTAGGAAAGACAAATAAAATAAACTTCAATGGGACCGGCAAAATTCACAGATTTATCCACACCTTGTTAAACCGAGCTCCGCTGCAACTCATAATAACCAACTATGCTAGTGGATATACTGATTGCCACGTTGGTTGAATGCATGAGAAAATTTTGACTGAGATACAGAGAGACCACTACTATTAGATTGGAGGTGACACAACTGACAAACATGATGGAGGAAGATAGCATTGCGCTTCGGCAATACAGTGGCCCTATTTGGTTCCACGAGTTAGAGTTAGTTTGGACTCAACTAACCCAAAAATATCCAAACAAGAGGGTTAGTTTGGGTTAGATGCATCTAACCCACTCAAAAAATCTAACCCACCTAAGATGTGCTTATTTGGGTTAGTTATCCTTGGGATCCCTAAAAAAACCTTTTTCTCTTGCTCTCCCCGCAGCAGATCCCTCCTCACTTCCTTGAAGCTTCTCGTCCTCTCCCTCCCTCCCTCCCGCACCGTCCGTGAAGGCGCCTCGCCGTATCCGCACTCCCGTCCGCTGCTGGTAAGAAGCCCTACCTTATCCTCCAGTTCCAACCCCCTCGTCTCCCCGCAGCCCGTCCGCCCGCTGGTAAGTAGTCACGGATCCTTGCGTGGCCCGTCCCCATCGGCCTCGGTCGGCGCGACCCCTCGTGTAGGGACGGTGGATTCGGTCGGCGGGCCGCGTGAGAGGCCAGCGTGGATCCTTGCCGGGCGAGTCCCCGTCTGCCTCGGCCAGGGCTCGCTCCGCCAAATCTGGCAGGTAATAGGGTCCAAAGTAGACAAATGATTGAGAAAGAGCATTTATTGTCAATCTAACCCTGCCATCCAAATACCTCTTTGGTTAGAGTTAGTTCAGGGTTGGTTCAGGGTTAGAATCTAACTCTAACCTCTAACTGAGTCAGAGTATCCAAACAGGGCCAGTATGGACTACAAAAACGCGCGGGCAGATGGCTTTTGTCAGAAACTTGATGGGGTTGTCTGCATGTGCCACAGTGCCAGTGGTAAAGTGCAGTAGCAAGATGCCACCTATGACTCATGCAATTGTATCCATATATAAACAATAGGCAGTGAAAATGCATCCAAATGAAAGGTAAAGGAAATTACTAACTTGCACATTCTTGAGTTAGGTTGTGCACATCGTATGGAGTAATTAAGTTGGAGCCTAGTTGAACAATATAAATGTATAATCTGCATGGAAACATAATCAGAATGGACTAAACAGTAAGCATTACTGATTTTGTATTTTTTTCAACAGAGCTTGTTGAAAGATGCAGACATGCCAATAAAATTAGTTAAATAGAATAAGCAAGCAAACAACAAACTATGGACTTCAAATTTTGGCATCAAGTCACTGTAAGCCTACAAAGCAGAAGGTACATGTGATTTTCTTCCGGTTTTGCATTGATCTGCACTGCAGCACCAGAGTCCTAGGAGCAGCTCCATGGGATGGACCCACCGTAATAGTCAGCGTCTTCCAGCAGCATAAACTATGGCATGGACATGTTTGTGTCCATGACCCCGCCATGCGCAGCATCCAACGACGCCGGCAAGCCAAGATATACGGTCCCTATCGGGCCGACGACAAAGCCCTCGACTACTGTTGTGCATGCGCTCGGCAGAGTGCTCGATCATGTCTCTGGGCACGAACTGGCACTGTGGGTTGTCGCAGAACTGCACCGACATGTCAACAAACACCCTGTGTCGAGGTCAGCCGCATCACACGTAGGGGTTGGAAGTCAAGTTGAGCATAGGTAGATGGCCATGTCCCGAGCGTACGATGGCAAGGTCAGGTTCTATCTGAGCGCATCTCCGCCCAGGCTGAGCAGCACCTTGACATGATTGGCTGGAGTCTCGTACTCTCGTGTCACCGTGAGTACGCGATCTAGTCTCCACACCTGACGAGGCTCCGAGGCTGAGTGAGGATGTCATGAGCAGCCACCGATCCTAAACCTCGTGGCACCGTGAGCACAACACGCCCCCTGCACACGACACGCCGCTCAGGATCACGCTCAGGATCTCCATCCGCGGCATGTTGGGGAGCTCCGAGATGCAGACCTCACACCCCCTTACACGGCACGCTGCCATTCTCTCTCTGTTCCGCCTCTCCCTAACCCCTCCCCCTCCGTATTGGATTCAAGGTGGATGATGATGCGACCTGGAGGTGCTAGCCAAGTTCACATTAAAGATTTGGTAATGATAACTCCCGAACGTTCGGGAGTTAAGCATGGCAACACAAATGGGTTTAGATGGCAAGTTTAGTTTGCGTGAGATTAGGGAAACATGGCAATTTTCTGAGAAAAAACAAAAAAGGACAAAGTTGCCATCCCCTATCAACTAAAGTTGCCATGTAAAAACGTTCGGGACGAAATGCTCAAAATCCGAACGTTCGGGAGTTATTGGATTCCTAAAGATTTCGAGATTCCAAGGATCGGTAAATAAAGGTGAGCGGTCATATCTCTTCGAATGCCTTCGTCGGTTCCGGAAACTGAGTCAATGCGACGAAAGATCTTTAATCCCAACTAAGTGTTCGGTTGGAAGATCGAGAGTCAAACGGCACGCGGTGCAACGTTTGGGACAGAGTTTTCTCGGTGCAAAAAAAATTGATGACAGCAGCAGGTTACGTGGCTTGACCACAACTAGTCAACCAGTGGTGGGTCCACCCTGTAAGCCTATAAAGAAAAAATGATAAGGCTGGGCTGCTGATATGGATAGCTTGCATGTTAAGAGAAATGGAATAGTGGGGATGAGCTATTTAGGTACTATAGATAAGAACAAGGGCGGAGCCACTAAAGAGATTGATTGTTTCTACTACAAGCAGAAGGGTCACTAGAAGCGTAACTGCAAGATGTACTTGGTAGATAAAAAGAACAGTTCTTTCGGTAAAGGTATAAAAGTTATACAAAGTTAATGTTGTTTTACTTGTTTCTGTATGTCAGAAGTATTTGACCGATTGCTCTTGTTTGCAATCCGATGCAGGGACTACAGAAAGCTCACAAGTTGAGAAGAAATAAACATGTGATGCTAGTCAAGGATGGTGATGGGATCGCTACTCGAGACTGATGGAGTCTATATTCAAGATTTATCTTAGGATCGAATAATAGTTATTATGTTCCAGACTTGTGTAAGACATTATGTTTTGGATTATGCGACAGATATTCTTATAAAGTTTTGAACAATAGTTGTTGAAGTGGTTATAAGAATATGTGTGGATTTACCTTAGATTTTGATGGTATTTTCATAAATCCTGATTTGAAAATTTTATAACATTAATGCTAAACGTCTTGAGAAGACTGATGAGCTCCACTCAAATGTGGCATTGCTTGATTATATCGGGAAATAATCTTGATATAGATGATGTATTGATTGAGAAATCAAATACAAGAATACATAGTGCTGTATAAGGTCCGATGAATAACAGAGGGAGCGGTGGATAATTATGCTTCATTAAAGATTACAAAAATATGATTTACTTAACATAAAATCTAGAATATTTGAATAGTTCAAAGGAAATTCAGAATATATTATTTGAAGAGTTCAAATATTATATTTTATAATGAAGATAAAGATCATTATGAAAAAAGATAAAGTGATTCTTCAATATTGAAGAAAATTATCGGAGTCATAAGTTTAGAAAAACACTCGAATAATTATGGTATTATTACCGATCTGCTTTTATAAAATTTAGGGGTATAATTGAAACAACAATATATACACTAAAAAGAGCACCGCATATTAGTCTTGTTGGGGAACGAAACATGAAAATCAAATAATTTCCTACGTACCAAGATCTATCTAGGAGAAGCATAGAGGGGAGAGTGTGTCTACGTACCCTCGTAGACCGTTAAGCGGAAGCGTATATCACGCGGTTGATGTAATCGTACTCGTCACGATCCAATCGCGATCCAAACCAATGAAGTACCTAAAGAACAGCATCTCCGCTTTCAGCACATGTATGGTGTAGGATCGAAAGTAGGTCTAGAGGGGGGGGGAGATTAGACTACTTGACAAAATAAAAATCTAACCTTTTCCCAATTTTAGTTGTGGGCATATGTTGGAGATATGCCCTAAAAGCAATCATGTATGATGATATTTCCTATGTGTTTATGAATAAAGATAGTCTTTGGACATTATCAATGATGTGTATTAACAAGTACATGACTTGTTTGTGGGACTATGCATTGTATAATGAGTGTCCTAAAAGGTCCCTAGTCGAAAGGGCTGTGTGGACGCGCAACCGACTAGACTAGCATATGACACGGTCAATGGCTTGGTCTCAGTAGCCATGGAGCATTGGATGCTAACCGGATAATATGGACTCAGAAGAATCTAGTCGGATTTGACGTAGTCGGATCCAAGTTGAGATAAGGTCCGAGTCGGACAAACCCAACTATGAGACGCGGTGATATGTTATCTGTGAGTCTACATCGACCGACTCCTGCCTGCATCTACTACTATTACTCCACACATTGACCGACTCCTACCTGCATCTAGAGTATTATGTTCATAGAACAGAGTAATGCATTAAGCAAGATGACATGATGTAGCGGGATAAACTCAAGCAATATGATGAAAACCCCATCTTGTTCTCCTCGATGGCAACAATACAATACGTGTCGGTTCCCCTTCTATCACTGGGATCAAGCACCGCAAGATTGAACCCAAAGCTAAGCACTTCTAACATTGCAAGAAAAACCAATCTAGTTGGCCAAACCAAATCGATAGTTCGAAGAGACTTACAAATATATCAAATCATGCATATAAGAATTCAGAGAAGATTCAAATAATATTCATAGATAAGCTGATCATAAATCCACAATTCATCGGATCTCGGCAAACACACCGCAATAAAGTATTACATCTAATAGATCTCCAAGAACATCGAGGAGAACATGGTATTGAGAATCAAAGAGAGATAAGAAGCCATATAGCTACTAGCTATGGACCCGTAGGTCTGTGGTAAACTACTCACGCTTCATCAGAGAGGCAATGATGTTGATGTAGAAGCCCTCCGTGATCGAATCCCCCTCCGGCAGGACGCCGGAAAAGGCCCCTATATGGGATCCCACGGGTACAGAAGGTTGTGAAGGTGGAAAAGTGTTTTCGTGGCTCTCCTGGTAGGTTTTGGAAGATTTGAGAATATATAGGCAGAAGAAATACGTCGGTGGAGTCACAAGGGCCCACAAGGGTGGGGGCGCGCCCTCCGTCCTTGTGGCCGCCTCGTGGCTTTCCTGACGTGTTCTCCAAGTCCTCTGGATGTCTTCTGGTCCAAGAAAAATCATCGCGAAAGTTGCATTCTGTTTGGACTTCGTTTGATATTCCTTTTCTGTGAAACTCTAAAACAAGGAAAAAACAGGAACTGGCACTAGGCTCTAGGTTAATAGGTTAGTCCCAAAAATCATATCAAATAGCATATTAATGCATATAAAACATCCAAAACAGCTAATATAATAGCATGGAACAATAAAAAATTATAGATACGTTGGAGACGTATCAAGCATCCCCAAGCTTAATTCCTGCTCGTCTTAAATGGTAAAAACAGAATTTTTGATGTGGAATGCTAGCTAACATATTTATCCATGTAATTTTCTTTATTGTGGCATGAATCTTCAGATCCGTATGATTCAAAACCAAAGTTTAATATTGACATAAAACAATAATACTTCAAGCATACTAACACGATAATTGTGTCTTCTCAAAATAACATGGCCAAAGAAAGCTTATCCCTACAAAATCATATAGTCTGGCTATGCTCCATCTTCATCACACAAAATATTCGAATCATGCACATCCCCGATGACAAGCCAAGCAATTGTTTCATACTTTTGATGTTCTCAAACCATTTCAACTTTCACGCAATACATGTGCGTGAGCCATGGACATAGGACTATATGTGGAATAGAAAGTTGTTGTGGAGAAGACAAAAAGAAGGAGATAGTGTCACATCAACTAGGCGTATCAATGGGCTATGGAGATGTCCATCAATAGATATCAATGTGAGTGAGTAGGGATTGCCATGCAACAGATGCACTAGAGCTATAAGTTAATGAAAGCTCAAAAAGAAACTAAGTGGGTGTGCATCCAACTTGCTTGCTCATGAAGACCTAGGGCAATTTGAGGAAGCCCATCGTTGGAATATACAAGCCAAGTTATATAATGAATTCCCACTAGTATATATAATTGACAATAAAGGAGACTCTTTATCATGAAGATTATGGTGCTACTTTGAAGCACAAGTATGGAAAAGGATAGTAACATTGCCCCTTCTCTCTTTTTCTCTCTTTTTTCTTTTTTAATTTTTTCTTTCTTACCTCCTTTTTTTCTTTCTTTTATTTTTTTATTTTTATTTCTTTCTCATTTCTTTATTTCTCTCTTTTCCCATTTTTTTCTTTTATTTCCTCACATGGGATAATGTTCTAAAAAAAGGAAGATCATCATACTTCTATTTACTTACAACTCAAAAATTACAACTCGATAAATATAACAAGATATGACTCTATATGAATGCCTCCGGCGGTGTACCAGGATGTGCAATGAATCAAGAGCGACATGTATAAAAAATGATGAACGGTGGCTTTGCCACAAATACGATGTTAACTACATGATCATGCAAAGCAATATGACAATGATTGTGCGTGTCATAATAAACGGAATGGTGGAAAGTTGCATGGCAATATATCTCGGAATGGCTATGAAAATGCCATAATAGGTAGGTATGGTGGCTGTTTTGAGGAATATATATGGTGGGTTTATGGTACCGGCGAAAGTTGTGCGGCACAAGAGAGGCTAGCAATGGTGGAAGGGTGAGAGTGCGTATAATCCATGGACTCGACATTAGTCATAAAGAACTCACATACTTATTGCAAAAATCTATTAGTCATCAAAACAAAGTACTATGCGCATGCTCCTAGGGGGATAGATTGGTAGGAAAAGACCATCGCTCGTCCTCGACCGCCACTCATAAGGAAGACAATCAAAAAATATCTCATGCTCCAACTTTGTTACATAACGGTTCACCATACGTGCATGCTACGGGACTCACAAACCTTAACACAAGTATTTCTCAAATTCACAACTACTCACTAGCATGACTCTAATATCACCATCTTCATATCTCAAAACAATCATAAGGAATCAAACTTCTCATAGTATTCAATGCACTTTATATGAAAGTTTTTATTATATCCCTCTTGGATGCCTATCATATTAGGACTAAATTTATAACCAAAGCATATTACCATGCTGTTTTAAACACTCTCAAAATAATATAAGTGAAGTACGAGAGTTCATCAATTTCTATAAAATAAAACCACCACCGTGCTCTAAAAGATATAAGTGAAGCACTAGAGCAAAATTGCCTAGTTCAAAAGATACAAGTGAAGCACATAGAGTATTCTAATAAATCACGATTCATGTGTGTCTCTCTCAAAAGGTGTGTACAGAAAGGATGATTGTGGCAAACTAAAAAGGAAAGACTCAAATCATACAAGACGCTCCAAGCAAACACATATCATGTGGTGAATAAAAATATAGCCTCAAGTAAAGTTACCGATAGACGAAGACGAAAGAGGGGATGCCTTCCGGGGCATCCCCAAGCTTAGGCTCTTGGTTGTCCTTGAATATTACCTTGGGATCCTTGGGAATCTCCAAGCTTAGGCTATTGCCACTCCTTATTCCATAGTCCATAAAATCCTTACCCAAAACTTGAAAACTTCACAACACAAAACTCAACAGAAAATCTCATAAGCTCCGTTAGTATAAGATAATAAATCACCACTTTTGGTACTGTTGTGAACTCATTATTTATTTATATAGGTGTAATATCTACTGTATTCCAACTTTTCCATGGTTCATACCCCCCGATACGAGCCATAGATTCATCAAAATAAGCAAACAACACATAGAAAACAGAATCTGTCAAAAACAGAACAGCCTGTAGCAATATGGATATTTCAAATACTTCTGTAACTCCAAAAATTCTGAAAAATTAGGAAGACCTAAGAAATTTGTTTATTAATCTTCTGAAAAAAGAATCAACTCAAAATCACTCTTCTGTTAAAAATGAGAATTATTTTCCTGAGCGCAAAATTTTCTGTTTTTCAGCAAGATCAAATCAACTATCACCATAAGCTATCCCAAAGGTCTTACTTGGCACAAACACTAACTAAAACACAAAACCACATCTAACTAGAGGCTAGATGAATTATTTATTGCAAAACAGAACCTAAAAAGCAAAAACAAAAAATAAAATTGGGTTGCCTCCGAACAAGCGTTATTGTTTAACGCCCTTAGCTAGGCATAAAACACGAATAGATCTAGATGTTATCATCCCCCCCCCCCCCCGCCCCTTTGAGAAACAAAGAGAGAATTTCTTATCTATGGCATTTATCTTTCTATTTTCTGAAAGCACATGGCCATTAATAGTAGAAGAAAGATTAAGCACATTACGAAAATTTGCATCCAACCTAGCCTTCATCTCTTTGATTATTTCATTTTGATAAAAGCACATAATAGCATTTGATTCAACATTTTCTCCCTTAGGATGCCCAAATATGGTTTTCATCTTCTCATAAGTGTCGATGGAATCCCCCCCCCAAGAAAACCATTTTCAAATATAGAATCTAAAACTTGTTTAAAAGAAGGAGGTAAGCCAATATAAAAGCTTTTCAAATATATCTCAATCTGATATTGGGGCACATAGCTAGCTCGAATCCTCAACAGCCTATCCCAAGCATCTTTCAAAGATTCATCAAGCAAATAACGAAAAATCCCAGGATCATCTTCATTAGAATTATTGCAATCATCCTTAACAACCCTGGTAAGTCTTTCCATAGCATCATTACTTATGAGCTTAGAAAGGAAGAGGGGCTATCCAAAGCATTAAAACCTGGGAAGCCCTTCTAGAATCAGCCATAGCGATAGAAAGATGAACGAAAGAGGGGCGAAGAAAGGGCAATTTTTTTATAAAATCATTTTAGAAGTGGGGGAGAGGAAAACGAGAGATGAATGGCAAATAATTAACGCAAGGGATGAGAGTTTATGATGGGTACTTGGTATGTCTTGACTTGGCGTAGATCTCCCTAGCAATGGCGCCAGAAATTCTTCCTGCTACTTCTTGAGCTTGCGTTGGTTTTTCTCTTGAAGAGGAAAGGGTGATGCAGCAAAGTAGAGTAAGTATTTCCCTCAGTTTTGAGAACCAAGGTATCAATCTAGTAGGAGACAACACACAAGTCACCGAATACCTGCACAAACAAACACCAACTTGCACCCAACGCGATAAAGGGGTTATCAATCCCTTCAAGGTTATTTGCAAAGTGAGATCTGATGGAGATGGATAAACGGTAAAGTAATTTTTTAGTATTTTTGGTTTATGGAACGGAAAGTAAAAGATTGCAAAGGAAGTAAATAGGAAACTAAAATTGTAGATCGGAAAATTATATGATGGAAAGTAGACCCCGGGGCCATAGGTTTCACTAGAGGCTTCTCTCAAGATAGAAAATATTACGGTGGGTAAACAAATTACTGCCGAGCAATTGATAGAAAAGCGCAAAGTTATGACGATATCTAAGGCAATGATCATGAATATAGGCATCATGTCCGTATCAAGTAGACCGACTCCTGCCTGCATCTACTACTATTACTCCACACATCGACTGACTCCTACCTACATCTAGAGTATTAAGTTCATAGAACAGAGTAACGCATTAAGCAAGATGACATGATGTAGCGGGATAAACTCAAGCAATATGATGAAAACCCCATCTTGTTATCCTTGATGGTAACAATACAATATGTGTCGGTTCCTCTTCTGTCACTGGGATCAAGCACCGCAAGATTGAACCCAAAGCTAAGCACTTCTCCCATTGCAAGAAAAACAAATCTAGTTGGCCAAACCAAATCGATACTTCGAAAAGACTTGCAAAGATATCAAATCATGCATATAAGAATTCAGAGAAGATTCCGATAATATTCATAGATACGCTGATCATAAATCCACAGTTCATCGGATCTCTGCAAACACACCGCAAAAAAGTATTACATCGAATAGATCTCCAAGAACATCGAGGAAAACATGCTTTGAGAATCAAAGAGAGAAAAGAAGCCATCTAGCTACTAGCTATGGACCCGTAGGTCTGTGGTAAACTACTCACGCTTCATCGGAGAGGCAATGGTGTTGATGTAGAAGCCCTCCATGATTGAATCCCCCTCCGACAGGATGCCGAAAAGGCCCCTAGATGGGATCTCACGGGCATAGAAGGTTGCGTAGTGGAAAAGTGTTTTTGTGGCTCTCCTGGTAGGTTTTGGAATATTTGAGAATATATAGGCAGAAGAAATAGGTCAGTGGAGTCACGACGGGCCCACAAGGGTGGGGGGCTCGCCCTCTGTCCTTGTGGCCGCCTCGTGGCTTTCCTGACGTGTACTCCAAGTCCTCAGGATGTCTTCTAGTCCAAGAAAAATCATCGAGAAAATTTTATTCCGTTTGGACCCCATTTGATATTCCTTTTCTGCGAAACTCTAAAACAAGGAAAAAAACAGGAACTGACACTGGGCTCTAGGTTAATAGGTTAGTCCCAAAAATCATATAAAATAGCATATTAATCCATATAAAACATCCAAAACAGATAATATAATTGCATGGAACAATAAAAATTATAGATACGTTGGAGACGTATCACTTGTTAATAGGAATCGTCTGTGTTGTTATCGGTCTTCCCACACATTTTCGATTGCAGACATGTTTGCTGCGTATCACACACATTTTGTTAAGTAGAACCGGTTCTGTTCTCTTGGCTCAACACAAACAGTTCATCCGAGTGAACTGTATGTCGTATATCGCACACACATTCATCGGGCTGACCGTTTCTTTTGTGTTGCCTATCACAAACAGTTCATCCGAGTGAACTGTATGCTGTATATCGCACACACCTTCATCTGGCTGCCAGTTTATGTTGTTCCACCTCATCACAGACAGTTTATCGGGGTGAACTGTATGCCGTATATCGCACACACCCTGATCTAGCTGCCCATTTCTGTTGTTCTGTATCATCCCAAACAGTTCATAGGGATCAACCATATGCCCCGCATCACACACGCATCTAAAATCTGAACCGTGTGTGATGTATCCACCATCACAAACGTTTTGCATATTTTTTGATGGTTTTTTACTTCACCATTGCGATCAATGCACCACACGCAGTTTCGTCGAAGGTCTCTGATTGTAGTGTCACGTTAGCAGCATCCTGCAGTAGTGACATGCTGGCCAAAGTGGCGTGGAAGAAGTGGAGGATGGGCCCCGCATCCTCGGGCTTGTGCTCCCACATCGGCTTGGCCTGGAGTTGGAACGAAAGAATACAACGATTGAGCATAATATTAACACATCGGGGAGCTGGAGGTCCTTATCGGTGGACCACCACTTGATCTTCTTTATCAACATCTCCACCTCATCTGGGTTCCCCCAGGCGACACCCTTCTCGCTCCAGGTCTTGAGCTTCTTCGGAGGCCCGGCCAAAAAGACTGGGACCTCGGCCTAGCCAGGGGTGAGCGGCTTGCTGATGTAGAACCACTCCCACTGCCACTCCTTCACTGTTTCGATGAAGGTGCCCTTGAACCATTCGGCGCCTTGGTTCTTGCTGACCATGGCCCCTCTGCACTCCGCCAGATCGGAGCTGCTAGACTTCGGCTTGACCCTGAAAGTCTTCAGCCATAGGTTGAAGTGCGGCTCACAGCGGAGGAAGGCCTCGCAGAGTATGATGAAGGAGGCGAGGTGGAGGATGGATTTCGGGGCCATGTGGTGGAAGTAAAGCCTATAGTAGAACATAATTCCGCACACGAATGGGTGCAACAGGAACCCCAGACCTCTATAGCGACCTGACCTCAGACGGTCAAGTCTCTGTGCTTAAGTGTCATCCCTGGATCGGTATGCTGACACACACAGTACTCGAGGATTTATAACAGAGGTAAATCACATGTATAAAGTAACGTAAATACTATTACCTCAATCCATATAGCGGAAATAACAACAAAGTTGTGGATTCCCATCAACACCAACGACAAAGTTGAGTCTAGACATCATAACCCTAACGTATCACTTACTCGTCGTAAGATTCTTGCAACATGAGACGTTGTAGCCATATAGGTCAGTACATTGAATGTATTGGCAATTTCACACTATAGAGCAATGCTGAATAATGGCTATCACTACATGCATATTTGGCTGGTGGAGGCTCTAAGTTTAAAGTTTGCATAAAGCTAATTTTTTCCTACAACAAAGGAATATATTTTATTTAACTACATAGTTTGTTGAAAAATTATTGAGAAGGTAACCCCAACTCAATCCCAAATCATAAATAACCCAACAATTTCATTAAATAGAGCGATGAGATCAAATCAATAATTCAAGAAACAAGTTACCTGCCTAGTGGGGCATTCTTCCCCTGGGTAACTTTCTTCACAATGAGGGCATTCATCCTTGTGTTACTTATGGTTGTGTCCTATTTATCCACAGAGCTTGCATGCACAAGGCTTCTTCATATCATTTCCATAAGGCTTCAATTTCTGGGACACAAGACAAGACTTTAACAGAGTCAACTTAAATTCTTCCCAAGTGGTTACTCTTTGCCATCCATTGATGGTTTGGTACATCCTCCACCAAGTAGCAGCACCTCTTTCAAAGCACTTAAGAGCATGCTGGGCCATATCCTTTCCGGCTATAGTGTGATTCTTCATGTGATCTTCCATGTTCTGAATCCATCGGTCTGTCTCTAATTGACTTATCGGTCCAGAAAATATGAGTTCATCTCCATTCATCCTCTATTGGGTCCATGGGTTTTGGGGTGAGATAAGAGAGATAGAGAGGGGTACACACAATACAAACCATAGTTTTGAAAAGACAGATTTTACTTTGTGGCTGTTGGAAAAACATCAAACAAATGACAGCTCACAATCGTCGCATCTAACGTAGGTATATAACAGGGGTTTGGTCTTCTAAAGGTCAATAAATCTTCAAAGTCTCCAAACTCTTCAAGTCTTGTTCTTGTCTCCGATGGCTTCTTCCGATCGTGCTTGTCCTTCGCAAGTTTTCTTGCCAGATCATCTCTGTTGACGCGAAGTCTCTCGTGACGTCCTTTAATATTTCTGGAGTTGCGTTCCAAACTTCCGGGTTTCAACATCCTTGGCATGAACCATGGTCCTACTGTCCTTCAGTTCCTGACGAATCTCCGGTATCTCGAGGTTTCGCTCCTCCAGCTTGGCTACTTTCAGCTTCTGGGTCCTGAGTTCTTCACGAAGTACTTCCTTGTCAATTACGGCTTCCTGAAGATCCATCTTAAACTTCTTGATGTAATACTCCAGATCTTGGCGACACACCAGCTAAGGTTAGAACTTCATCTTTTGCTGATAGGTGCTCCATTAGCCCTTTTGTCATCCAATCCTTCTGAAGAAATGCATGCTTAACTCAGCACGGTGACAATAGCGTGAGCAGAAGATAACATCATGGATAGCCGTGATTATGCCTATGTCATTGCCATGAGCTATCATTCCATAGTTGGTATCTCCTGCCTTAGGGTTTTCTTGACAAAAACTTTGAGTTTTAACGCTCCATGTTCCGGTCTTTCTCTGACACACCTTGATCTCGGGTATTGACAGCTTCAATAGTCTGACAAGTTCCATAAGGGTAGCCTTCCTAGGTTATACAAATCTGGAAATTCTTCAGAGCCTTCAAATTTTCCTAGTCTTCAGAGTCTTCAACCGTTGTAGTTTCCATTATTATAATGCACGGTAAAATCCTCTTCATTCCAAAGTGGTCTTAGTTGTCCGTTATCTTGTACTCCTTGGAGTGGTCTCATCGGCTAAATCTTCGTGTGGTCAAAAGGGGAAAGGGGTATAATCTAACTAAAAGGGAATATTTGATAAAGCTCAGAAAAGAAGAGAGGTAAAAGATCTTTTTGAAAATAAGTTTTAGAGAAAATCTTTCCTATGGGCTTGCCAGTTTCTAGGAGTCACGTCCTACAGTCAACATGTGCTCTGATACCATCTTGAAGCGACCCAACCTCAGACGATCAAGTCTCTGTGCTTAAGTGTCATCCCTGGATCGGTATGCTGACACACACAGTACTCGAGGATTTATAACAAAGGTAAATCACAAGTATAAAGTAACGTAAATACTATTACCTCAATCCATATAGCGGAAATAACAACAAAGTTGTGGATTCCCATCAACACCAACGGCAAAGTTGAGTGTAGACATCGTAACCCTAACGTATCACTTACTCGTCGTAAGATGCCTGCAACATGAGACGTTGCAGCCATGTAGGTCAGTACATTGAATGTACTGGCAATTTCACACTGTAGAGCAATGCTGAATAATGGCTATCACTACATGCATATTTGGCTGGTGGAGGCTCTAAGTTTAAAGTTTGCATAAAGCTAATTTTTTCCTACAACAAAGGAATATATTTTATTTAACTACATAGTTTGTTGAAAAATTATTGAGAAGGTAACCCCAACTCAATCCCAAATCATAAATAACCCAACAATTTCATTAAATAGAGTGATGAGATCAAATCAATAATTCAAGTACCAGATACTCAAGATGTCCATAACCGAGGACACGGCCAACCATGATTAGTTTATACACTCTTCAGAGGTTTGCGTATTTTCCCCACAAGACTCGATCTCCTCCTTGAATTTCTCGCACTACATGGTGTTTGAGAAACGGATGACCGAGACACAGTCTTTCAGAAGCATTAACTCTTTACGATGGGTAGACCGTACCACCTACATCCCCTACATCTGCTAGTCTACCACTGAAAGAGGTCACACAACATACTCAACTATGCCAGAGCCCATAATGGCTTGTGGCTGCACACGGAAGTTTCTAGCATGAATAATCTTATGATCCCTTTGAGCCTGGGTGGCATTCCAATAGGATGATCACACGGATACCTCGGGATCTCCTAGGAAAACGCTGGATTCCCCAGATGCCCGAGCAAGCCACTGGTATCCCCAGGGTGCTCCAACCACTCCACCCAGATGTGTGTTAAAGTAGCCACCTTGAGTTTCCCTTAGTTAATATCACTCTCTCATCTTTCATGAATCTCACATACCAATCCACGTCTACGAGCATAGCGAGGTAGTAGAAGCATAACGCAATAATACCCAGGGTTTGAATATAAGACAATAGGTTCCTACCTCATCAACTACAACCCAATACCCACATGTTATCACATCCTAACCATGCAATGTTTGAGGGTTGAAACTAATGCATAAAAACAGGGTAATAAAGGGATATGATCAAAGTGTGAACTTGCCTTGTACTGTTGATGAAGATGATTCGCACTCATAACTCCTGATAGTTCTACTCGTCACACTCCGATCAATCTATCGTGAGCAAGCAATTTCATACATAAGCACTCATGCAAAAGAATCGAAGAAAAGAATTTCATAAAACTTCAAAAACAAGCAATTAACTCTTGCAATAGAAAACATTTTCTAACAGTACCAAAATTATTTGGATTTGGTCTTATCAGAAAGTTTAGGTCAAGAGCTTCAATTAGCGAAAAGAATCAATTAAATCGGAGTTATAAAACTTGAGTTATGATCAAAAAAAGTTTGAATTCAAATCTGTTTGTAATCAAATTTTAAACTTTCAAAAATATGTTTAAGTTGGTTATCTGGATAGAGGGGATCATAACAAAGAAGTGGGCGTTGGTTTCGTTGGATTTGGATAAACGAGCAAAAAGTAGTGAGGGTTTGAAGATCAGGGGCTAAACTGTAAATAAACTAATTGCATCTAGGTCCCTGGCCGAAATTAAAACAGAAAAAGAAAAATCTAATGAACGAACATTCGTTGCAGAAGCTTATAAGACGAAAACCATTCACTACAGAACCTAAACTAGCGAATGCCCACTAAATAACCTAACTAACTAATAAAACCGGCTTTAAAATGAAAAACCGAAGAAAAAACTAAAAAAAATAAACTGGACCGGGGCGGTTTACTACCGGTTCGGCGGTTCGGTGGGAAAAACCGACGGTGGCGGGCTCCGGCGAGTGCGGGCTACGGCGGGGTGGCGCGGCGAGACTGCGGCGGCTCTGGTGGGCGGCGGCGGCGACGAAGCAAGCGGGGAGGCGTGCTGCGCAGGCAGCGACGGCTGGCAGCGGCGAGAAGTGCGCGGCGGCGGGATGCGGGGCTCGAGGCGGCAGCGGTGAGATGCGAGGAGGAGAGGCGAGGCGGCGGGGCGGTGCGCGGCTATTTAAAGGCCAGGGGGAGGGGGCGGCGTTGGCTTGGGCAAGGGGCATGAGGAGGAGTCCTCCTCGACCACGGCGACGGTGGTGTACGCCGGCCGGACACCGGCTCGGTGTCGGGGACGAGGCGCGGTGGGCTGCTCGGTTGGCTGGGCCGCCTCCTGCTAGCTGGGCCGGCCCAGTCGGCGGATAACGTTTTTTACACACACAATAAAATAAAATAAAACCAAAATAAATAAAATAATACATAGGCATATAATATATCAAAATTTTCAGAGAAAGATTTTCTACAACCTGAACATTTTTCTAGCGACAAATAAAATCCACTAAAATTTATAAAGCAAAGAGTGTTACTGATTTATTTAAAACCCAATAAAAATAAGTTTAAAAATACCAAAATGATTTCAATTTATTTCTGTCCAATTTTCTAATGTAGGGAATCATTTTACCTTAATTTCCATATATTTTATTTTTGGAGAAAATTAATGTGAATAAAACCCAAATAACTCCAAATTGAAAATAATTTCAAAAGGACTTTTAAATTTAATTCTTTGAAACTTCCAACTCATATTTCATATGTTTTGAAGAAGTCATTTTATCTTCTCTCATGAAAATCATTGAGTTGCTTAAAGTTTCCGAATTTGAAATATTTCCAACGAATTTCAAATATTTTCAAAACCCCTTTTTCATTTAATTAAATGGAAGAAGTCATGTTATCTTCTCTCCAGGGTTTTGTATTTGAAAAGAGTTTGAATTCATGGAGATCAGAAAACAAAGTGAAAGTTTGGGAAAGTCATTTCATTCCCTCTCATTTTAACTTTCAAAAAGTTTCAAATTTCACTCAATTTCACGCAAGCAACCATACCACAATCAAACAATCAAAACTATTTATTTAATATAACATTGCAAAATTTAGAATTTTGGGATGTTACAACCTCGGATAAGGTGGGGGACGAAGACTACCCACTCCCTTCCGTTGGGAGCGGGCACTTGTTGATCCACGCCCGGAGTGCGGGCGGCAATGTTGGCAGAAAGATGTCATGCGTCGTGCAGCTCTAGGATGGTGTCGTCCGTCATGGTGGAGCCACCCCAGTGCCTTTTGAGGGTGTCGGCTATTGACGGATGCGGGAGTTGGGATTTTCTAAGGGAGTGGGGTGCAAGATTGGATCTGGGCGCTATAGCTAGGCGAAGCAGCCGGCAGGGGAAATGAGAGTGTGGTCGATTGTGATGTCCTCTCTTTCGCTCTTATAGGCTGGTGAAAGGCCACGAGTCCCCCTTGCTGCACCGACAAAAACGCCACTCCCACGAGAGATGTCATTAAGCATATGGGGGGAAACAAAATCTTGATGATATCCCTGAGAAAACGGGCACGATCTCCCCCTCGATGGGATGTGCTAGTAAAAAGGCCGCCTCGAGCCATGATTTAAGGGAAGCAGTAACTGCCCGACCCTTCGTGGGGTTAGCCGCTTCGATAAAGTTGTCAGGCTAGGTGGGGCTATTCATACCTATATGGTTGGCCTTCGAGGCTAAGTTATCTGATCTCTTCGGGCAGGGTACAAGCTCGGCTAAGCCTCGGTTGGCATCACTCCTTTAAATGAGTGGTTCGAGAATTATAAAGGGGGACTCGTATGTTGATCCAAGGACTCCGCATCCGAGGTTGCTTTCGTTAAGAGGGTTGTCCTCGGCATACAAGACCAGTTCGGGGGCTACTGACGGTGTCCCGGATTAGGGGGTGCTGACCTAGTCGGCCCATGCTCCTTGGGTTGGGCCGATGGGCCTTCACTCGTACTCAAGATGGACTCCGGAGGCAATATGTAGGAGGCATGATCGAGACTACCTCCATCGAAGACTTGTCGTATACTCCAAGATTTGTCCTGCCGCCTTATGCCCAGATACCGACCTTGTAATCCTAGATACCCAACCTGGCGTATATATATGCCATGGGGTTTAGCCCACAGAGGGGACATTAACGCAATATCATTCACCTAGCCCTAGAGTTGGACCACATCTTACGATCTCGAGGTAGATCAACTCTGTACTTGATACATTTCCATTAATATATACAAGAGCGGGACGTAGGGTTTTACCTCCATCAAAAGGGCCCGAACCTGGGTAAAACATCGTCCCTCCGTTCCTCTTACCATCTGTTGTAGATCCACAACTCGGGACCTCCTACCCCGAGGTCTGCCGGTTTTGACACTAACACACGACATCCATCATCATCTGGCCAGACATAGGTCACTGGTACGCGTCGGTCCTAAACAAACGGTTTTTTACCCCTTTCCGCAACGGCGTTTGGACCCGTCGCCAAGTGAGTGTGTGCGATAGGGTGTCCTTCCCACGCGACCCAGAAATCATCGGGGATAGGCCCTCCTGGGACCCAGGCTGGGGCCGTGTGCGATCGGGCGAGGCATCAAAACCCAATCATTTCCGTAGGTATGTACATCCCACACGGTAATCCGAGAAAATCATTTCCGTAGGTATGTACATCCCACACGGTGAATCCCAGAAAAACATTTCCGTTCGTATGTATATCACACACAGTCAATCCAAGGAATACGTTTCCATTCTTATGTACATCCCACACAGTCAATCCAGGGAAAACGTTTCCGTTCGGATGTACATCCCACACGGTTTTATCTATACGTTTGTGTGTGAAAGGTGTAACTGTCACACACGCCCTGCCTTGGTTAACTGTTTGCTTTCATTAACTACATCACACACGATTTGATGTAGAAAACTATGTGGCATTGGGCTATCCATCGCAAGCGCTTTTACTGCTAGAACCGTTTGCAAAGGTCCATGACCGTCTGTTCTATTTTTATTTTTGCCTGTAATTTATTATTCTAATTGGAAATTTTGAAATACAAAACGTGCAATTCAAATTCTCAGCACAAAGGTTCAACAACGAACCCATAAATAAAATTGCCAGTACAATATGTTCAGTAATTACAGGATTAGGCAGCAATTAACTATGATGAACCACAATATTTAAAGGCGGTAAAGGTGAAGAGACACGTGTAAATCATTTTGACTGCCGACGGTGTTGAAGAAGCGGAATGCCCATAATGTGCCTTCCTGCATGCCATAGGCATGAACCACTTTTGTCCAACCGCTTGTGACGATCTCCCGCCCATCCTTCACCGCCTTCAGGAAGACTTCTAGAGCATTATCATGGTAGCATGAATTATATACTTTAACCTTAGTTGCCTCCACTCCGGTCATGTAGTTTGCAAGGTAATCATCAGTAAATAGCTTCGGAAACCACTGAAAAGAGAAAAATATCAGATACTGAGGTCTAATAGAGTAACTTGTTGTGGGCAGGGGGAAAGGCAACACATTATTTACCATCCTAAAGTTCACTGTTGTCTTTGACAAAGTGTAAATAAAGAGCTTAATTCCAATCACCTGTTTCTTTCGCCTAACAATCTTTCTTAGTTTCCTCACTTGACACTCGTTCATGAATATATCATTGCCCCATACGCAAAAGGGATCAAAGCATGGATCAGTACCCCTCATATATGTACCTACAAGCAACCAGTAAATGTTAGAAGCTAAACTGAGATTGCACAAATGATGTAAAATACAACTACCTATGTTCCTAAGTACAAGTTTTTTTTTGAGATTTCAATATGAACTACATACGGATGTATATAGAATTATAGATATAGTTTAGATTAGAATCTAGATTCACTCATTTTGCTCCTTATGTAGTCTATATTGGAATCTCTAAACATACTTATATTTAGGAATAGATGGTGTATAAGACATGGGATGCAGCTAACCTCGACGCCAAACAACAACATCGCCCATTGTAGCCCTGTGTAAGTGCATGGAAAGCCAATGTTAACTACAACAGGGTTAACATCCACCAAAAATTGCAAATCGTAATATAACGGCAACATCTGTAGTGATATCTTCATTTCGAAGAGTAGCACGGTAGCAAAGGGACGGATTAAAAAATGGATACAACTGTTAATTGCAAAAGCTTAACAACATCCTAATTCATGTTTTGTAAGTTTGTAGCCATTGAAATACAACTCTTTAAAAATGGATACAACTGTTAATCACAACAGGCTTAATGGCCATTGAAACCGGTACTGATAAAAATGCAATTGGCAGAGTTAAACATCACATGGCAGGTGCTGCCAGAGCAGACAATGGCCCAGTTGTCTATAAAAAGGTAGGGAAAATAGCTCAAACGTGTTAGGCATGTTTACTACAACATGCTTAATACATCGACAGTACAAAACATAGCCATTGATTGCAACTGGTATTGGTAAGATTGAACTGTTGGGTACATACTTGGTAAGTACTGAGAGGTAGTTGCTGGGGCACTTCATCTTGGCCAGAGCCCGCCCAAAGTCAGCGGCGGCGGAGGCGAGCTGTTCCTCCAGGTCGAAGCATGGATCAGTGCCACTGACATGTGTACCTACAGGCAACCAGTAAATGGTAGAAGTTAAACTGCAATTGCACAAATGATGTGAAATATTGTAAGACATGGGATGCAGCTAACCTTGATGGCAAACAACAGCATCGGCCGTTATGACCCTGCGTAAGTACATGGACAAGCATGTTAAGTACAATAGGGTTAGCATCCACCAAAAATAGCAAATGGGGCAGCATCTCTAGTATATCTTCATTGCGGAGAGTAGCATGGTAGCAAATGGACAGATTAAAAAATAGATACAACTGTTAATTGCAACTGGCTTAACAACATCCTAAGTCATGTTTTGTAAGTTTGTAGCCATTGAAATGCAACTGTTTAAAAATGGATTCAACTGTTAATTGCAACAGGCTTAATAGACATTGAAACCGGTAATGATAAAATGCAATTGGCATAGTTAAACATCACAAGGCAGGTGCTGCCAGAGCAGAGAATGGCCCAGATGTCTATAAAAAGGTAGGGAAATAGCAAAAATGTGTTAGGCATGTTTACTAGAACATGCTTAATACTGATAACCCACAAGTATACGGGATCGCAACAATTTTCGAGGGTAGAGTATTCAACCCAAATTTATTGATTCGACACAAGGGGAGCCAAAGAATATTCTCAAGTATTAGCAGTTGAGTTGTCAATTCAACCACACCTGGATAACTTAATATCCGCAGCAAAGTATTTAGTAGCAAGAGAATAGGGAAGTAACGGTAACGATAGCAAAAGTAACAGTAGCAGTTCTGTAGTAATTGTAACAGTGGCAACGGTAAAGTAAACTAAGCAAAGATCAATATGTGAAAAGCTCGTAGGCATTGGATCGGTGACGGAGAATTATGTCGGATGCGATTCCTCATGCAAAAGTTATAACATAGGGTGACACAGAACTAGCTCCAATTCATCAATGTAATGTAGGCATGTATTCCGAATATAGTCATACGTGCTTATGGAAAAGAACTTGCATGACATCTTTTGTCCTACCCTCCCGTGGCAGCGGGATCCTATTGGAAACTAAGGGATATTAAGGCCTCCTTTTAATAGAGTACCGGACCAAAGTATTAAAACTTAGTGAATACATGAACTCCTCAAACTACGGTCATCACCGGGAGTGGTCCCGATTATTGTCACTTCGGGGTTGCCGGATCATAACACATAGTAGGTGACTATAGACTTGCAAGATAGGATCAAGAACTCGCATATATTCATGAAAACATAATAGGTTCAGATCTGAAATCATGGCACTCGGGCCCTAGTGACAAGCATTAAGCATAGCAAAGTCATAGCAACATCAATCTCAGAACATAATGGATACTAGGGATCAATCCCTAACAAAACTAACTCGATTACATGGTAAATCTCATCCAACCCATCACCGTCCAGCAAGCCTTCAATGGAATTACTCATGCACGGCGGTGAGCATCATGAAATTGGTGATGGAGGGAGGTTGATGATGACGATGGCGACGGATTCCCCTCTCCAGATCCCCGAATGGACTCCAGATCAGCCCTCCCGAGAGAGTTTAGGGCTTGGCGGCGGCTCCGTATCGTAAAACGCGATGAATCCTTCTCCTTGATTTTTTTCTCCCCGAACGTGAATATATAGAGTTGGAGTTGAGGTCGGTGGAGCACCAGGGGCCCACGAGGCAAGGGGCGCGCCCAGGGGGGTAGGCGCGCCCCCACCCTCGTGGACAGGGTGTGGGCCCCCTGGCCTTGATTCTTTCGCCAATATTTTTTATTAATTCTAAAAATATTCTCCGTGAAGTTTCAGGTCATCCCGAGAACTTTTATTTCTGCACAAAAATAACACCATGGCAATTCTGCTGAAAAGAGCGTCAGTCCGGGTTAGTTCCATCCATATCATGCAAGTTAGAGTCCAAAACAAGGGCAAAAGTGTTTGGAAAAGTAGATACGATGGAGACGTATCAACTCCCCCAAGCTTAAACCTTCTCTTGACCTCAAGCAATTCAGTTGATAAACTGAGAGTGATAAAGAAAAACTTTTACAAACTCTGTTTGCTCTTGTTGTTGTAAATATGTAAAGCCAGCATTCAAGTTTTTAGCAAAAATTACAAACTAACCATATTCACAATAACACTTAGGTCTCATATTTACTCATATCAATGGCATAATCAACTAGCGAGCAATAATAATAAATCTCGGATGACAACACTTTCTCAAAACAATCATAATATGATATAACAAGATGGTATCTCGCTAACCCTTTCTGAGACCGCAAAACATAAATGCAGAGCACCTCTGAAGATCAAGGACTGACTAAACATTGTAATTCATGGTAAAAGAGATCCAATCATAGTCATACTCAATATAAATTAATAATAATGGATGCAAATGACAGTTGTGCTCTCCAACTTGTGCTTTTTAATAAGAGTATGATGACTCAACATAAAAGTAAATAGATAGGCCCTTCGCAGAGGGAAGCAGGGATTTGTAGAGGTGCCAGAGCTCGGTTTTAAAGCAGAGATAAATAATATTTTGAGCGGCATACTTCCAATGTCAACATAACAACTGAGAGATCTCGATATCTTCCATGCTACACACATTATAGGCGGTTCCCAAGCACAATGGTAAAGTTTATACTCCCCCACCGCCAACAAGCATCAATCCATGGCTGGCTTGAAACAACGAGTGCCTCCAACTAGCAACAACCCTAGGGGAGTTTTGTTTGCAATTATTTCAATTTGATTTGCTTAGAGCATGGGACTGGGCATCCCGGTGACCAGCCATTTTCTTGTGAGTGAGGAGCGGAGTCCACTCCTCTTGAGAATAACCC
The DNA here is from genome assembly GCF_002575655.3 of Aegilops tauschii subsp. strangulata. Classification (NCBI taxonomy): domain Eukaryota; kingdom Viridiplantae; phylum Streptophyta; class Magnoliopsida; order Poales; family Poaceae; genus Aegilops; species Aegilops tauschii. The sequence continues at coordinate 125,297,247 of NC_053038.3, read as the reverse complement.
TCCTAGCATGGAGGATACAGACAACCCTAGTTTATACATGAGCTATTCGAGCATACAAAACAGAATTTCATTTGAAGGTTTAGAGTTTGGCACATACAAATTTACTTGGAACGGCAGGTAGATACCGCATATAGGAAGGTATGGTGGACTCATATGGAGTAACTTTTGGGGTTTATGGAAGTGGATGCACAAGCAGTATTCCCGCTTAGTACAAGTGAAGGCTAGAAAAAGACTGGGAAGCGACCAACTAGAGAGATACAATAGTCATGAACATGCATTAAAATTAATAAACATTGAGTGCAAGCATGAGTAGGATATAATCCACCATGAACATAAATATCGTGGAGGCTATGTTGATTTTGTTTCCACTACATGTGTGAACATGTGCCAAGTCAAGTCACTCGAATCGTTCAAAGGAGGATACCACCCTATCATACCACATCACAACCATTTTAATAGCATGTTGGCATGCAAGGTAAACCATTATAAACTCCTAGATAATTAAGCATGGCATAAGCAACTATAATATGTTATTGTCATTGCAAACATGTTTCATTCATAATAGGCTGAATCAGGAATGATGAACTAATCATATTTACAAAAACAAGAGAGGTCGAGTTCATACCAGCTTCTCTTATCTCAATCAGTCCATCATATATCGTCATTATTGCCTTTCACTTGCATGACCGAACGGTATGAATAATAATAATAGTGCACGTGCATTGGACTAAGCTGGAATCTGCAAGCATTTAATACAAAGGAGAAGACAAGGTGACATGGGCTCTTGGTTAAATCAACAATATCGCATATAAGAGCCACTTCATCATTTTCATTATGGTCTTCGCCTCTCGACCCCCAAAGAAAAGAAAGGCAACAAAACTATTTACACGGGAAAGCTCCCAACAAGCAAAAGAAGAACGAGAAATCTTTTTTTTTCTATTTTAATTATTACTACTACATGCATGGAAAGTAAACTAGCTAAAAGCTACAACTATTTTTTTGGGTTTTTTCTTAAGGTTTATCAAACACACAAGAAGAAGGCTAGAAAATAAAAATAAACTAGCATGGATATTACAATTAAAAGGTATGAGCACCGACAACTAGCATGAGTGTGTGAACATGAATGTAATGTCGGTGAGAAATACGTACTCCCCCAAGCTTAGGCTTTTGGCATAAGTTGGTCTATGCCCATGGATCAAAGTTGTAGCTGGGGTCGTACTGAGAAGCAGCAGCTATTGCCTCATGAGCTGCAACTTGGAGGTGAGCTACCTCCGTCCTCCTCTTATAATCGTTCGCCTCCTCCCTGGTTATAATATATCTCCCTTTTGCCTGAAAGTCAAAGAAAGTAGGAGCAGGGAGAGCAACATGGAAAGTGCGGAGCCTGTCAAACATTAGTCGGTACTGGAGAGGCTGTTCATTCCTCTCAATAAACTGATGGCGAACCATAGCATCATAATCTAGATAAGCGGGAGGCAATTCCATATCATTTTCATGTATGGGTATCTCAAGAAAATTAGCCACACGGGTTGCATTAATCCCACCAAACAAGTCTCCACTTAAACCATTATTATGCAACCTTTGTGCAAAAATGGCCCCCAAGTTATATTGTTTATCTCCTAAAATAGTACTCTTGAGAACACTAAGATCAGGAACACACATGTGACATGCCTCATCCTTACCGTTTATGCATCTACCTATAAAGAGAGCAAAATAATGTATAGCAGGAAAATGAATGTTCCTTATGGTAGCTTGTGTTATTTCCCTAGATTCCCCCACAGTGATACTAGCAAGAAAATCTTTAAACTCAGATTTGCAAGGTTCACTAGCACTACCCCATTGCGGAAGTTTACAAACAGTATTAAAATCTTCTAAGTCCATAGTATAAGATTTACCATAGAGATCAAATAGGACAATGTGAGAATTACGTGAAGATGAAAATTTGAACCTTCTCACAAAGGAATCAGTTAGGTGATAATACTGAGGGCACTTATCTAGCATGAAGCCCTCGAGTTCAGCATTACGCACATATGCGTCAAATTCCTCCTTAATTCCTGCTCGGACCATGAAATCTTCTTACGGCCATTCACAAGGCCGCACCTGAGCTTCTCTTGGTAGTTCATGGTCTGGCTCACGCATTGCGGGCATCGGTCCTTGCTTCCTTGAAGAACCACCTTGGTATATTTTCCTAAACATATTTCTTCCTCTGAAAATTTCTGAAAATTTGTAACATTCCAAATTTTCAATTTGGAATGTTATATATTAGATCATCATTGCATAGCATATTTTATTGCATTTTGGCAAATCCTCGAAAATCCTAAGCAACTCAAGGACCCTCGGAGAGAGTTGGGTATTTTTCCCGGTTTTCATATTTGATTTTTATCAAATAATAAAACGAGGATTTTTGGTTTTAATTATTTTTCTCTCCGAAAAATATTTCATATTAAAATAAATGAGAGGAGAAAATATGACTTCTCCAAAATAATTGAAATATTGGAGGAAAAATAGTAAAATCAAATATTTGATTTTATTCGGATTTTATTTGCAATTTTAATTGCATTAAAAAAATTGCACATTTTCAAAACTGCATTTTTGGGCCAAGAAAATGTTCATCTCGTTCTAATTATTTTAATTAGACGGTGAAATTTTGTTTTGGCATTTTTGGATTTTTATTTATTTTTCTAGGACTTTTTTTAGTTCGGCGGAATTATTATTTTAAAAAAATCGCCCGAGCGCCGACTGGGCCGAAGCCCAGCCGCGCGGCCCAGCAACCCACCCCGAGTCGTCCCCGACCTGGAGACAGACTCCCGCCGCCGCCCGTGTCCCTCCAGGACACGTCGCCGCCGCCGCCTTGCCCCCTCCCCCACGGCACCCCCTCCTTATATACTCCCCGATCCCGCCGCCCTCACCTCATCCCGCCCCAGCCCCGGAGCCCCGACGCCCGAAGCCACCACGCAAGGAGCCGCCGCCGGAGCTCCCGAACGCCGCCGCCCGCTGGCCCCCGTCGTCGCCCATCGCCTCCCCGAGCCCCGCCGCACTCGAAGACCCCGCCGGAGCCCCGTCCCGCTCGCCGGAATACCTCGCCGGAGGTATAGCCGAGCCGCCGACCGAACCGCCCGGTTTTTTTTTAAACCGCTCAATTTATTTTTTTCGAAACCCTAGGTTTATTTTTTTAGATCGGTTTATTTTTTTGGTTTAATTAATTAGTGAACGTTCACCAATCTGTTTGTTTTAACGAACGTGTTCGTCGGTTAGTCGCTATTAACGAACATCCGTTCATTTAACTGTTCGTCAGTTTTCTTTTTCGTCGTTTTTCCGTGATTATTCCAGATCGCGATTTTTGATCAGATTTTCGTTCTGGTTTATCTTTTCACTCGTTTATCGGAATCAGGCGATTCAAGCGCCTAGAGTTTCGTCTCGAAATTCTCTTTCCGTTTAACCAACTCAAACAAGTTTTTGCTACTATAAAATTTGACTTAGATCCAGATTAGTACATGAAGCTTGTTTCTTTCGTCGTTTGACTTTCGTTGCTTCGTTTGATTTGATTCTTTTTGCAAACCGGAGTTCTTAAGTTGAACTTTCTGGCTAGATCTTTTATTTGAGTTTTACCTATGCATTTGATGAATGCTTATTGTATGCTTGTTTGTTTGCGATAGAGTACTCGGAGTGCGCCGCTTGCTACTTCGAATCTCTAGGTTTCACGGATCATCGGCAAGGCAAGTAACACTTTGATCATACCTCTTTTACTACCCAGTTTTATTGCATTAGACAAATCCTCAAACATTGCATGGTTAGGATCTAATTAAATTGTGGGTATTGGGAAGTAGTTGAGGTAGTACCTATTACCTGTTTTATTATCAAACCCTTGGGAGTTACTTCTACGTTTGCTTATATTGCTATGCTATGCTAGTAGACGTGGATTGGGTTTGAGTGTATCCATGACAGATGTGAGATTGTTAATATATGGTTAAACTTAAGGTGGCAACTAAAACTCACATCTGGGTGGATTGAGGTACCTGGGTATTCCAGGATTGCCTGTTTTTCTTTTGGACCGCCACCCAGGTTCAAAGGGATCATGAGATTATTCATGCTAGGAACTTCCGTGTCCAGCCACAAGCTATTATGGGCTCTAGCATAGTTGATTAAGTTGTGTGAACTCTTACAGTGGTAGACTAGCAGATGTAGGGGATGTAGGTGTACCGGTCTACCCATCGTAAGGTGCTAACGCTTCTGAAAGACTGTGTCTCGGTCATCCGTTTCTCAAACATCATGTAGTGCGAGAATCAAGCGGAGGCGATCGAGTCTTGTGGGGAAAAGTGCACAAACCTCTGCAGAGTGTACAATCTAATCATGGTTAGCCGTGTCCCCGGTTATGGACATCTTGAGTATCTAGTACTTGGATTTTCATGTGAATCTCATCATGTTACTTTAATTAATTTTGTTGGGTTAATGATGATACTTAACTGGGATTGAGAATGCTGTCAACCATTCTCAATGTTTAACAACCACCATGATAGTTAAATAAAATTTATTCCTTTGCAGTAGGGAAAAATTGGCTTTTTGCAAAACAGTAACCATAGAGCCTTCTACCAGCCAAATATGCATGTAGTGATAGCATCATTCTGTTCATTACTCTCTATGTGTTATTTTGCCGGCATATTCCATGTGCTGACCCATTTCGGGCTGCAATGTTTCATGTTGCAGACTTTTCAGATGATGAGTAAGGTGCCTTAGGTCGTGGTCTTATACTCAGTGATGCCGTTGGAGTTGATGGACTCACTTATCTTCCAAGTCTTCCACTGTTATCGTATTTAGATGGCCTTAAGCCATATTTATCATACTTATTTCTCTTTTGAGATACTCGTTGTAATAAGTGTGTGATTGCTACTCTGTTATAAATCCTCCATTTGTACTGTGCGTGTCAGCATTACTGATCCAAGGATGACACTGGTGCACAGCAGCACAGACTGTTTGAGGTCTGGTCGCTACAAAGGTGGTATCAGAGCACACGCTGACTGTAGGACACGACCACTAAGCTTAAACCCTAGAACACTACTCTCTTCTCATTTCTGACTCCTCTCCACTTTCTACTCTTTTAGGAATGGCGGATGCAAGGAACAAGTTCATGCAACCGGATGAAGAGACACCTTTTGGACGACACTTGAAGGAAGTCACTAAGTACCTGAACATCGGAATACCAAGCTTCACCGAAACCTACAACGCCACACTACCAGAAGAGGAGCGCTGGAAGATTCAAGTTCAAGTTCCAGGAAGGACGTTTACGCCAGTCACTGAGCCTATAGAGTTTTCCTTTGATGCACCAACCTAGAGTTTAGGGAAGAGCATGGCAGCCCACATCTCTATGGGACGCATTGGAGAAGTCTACCACAGGGAGCTTAAGGATACTATTTATCAGATTTGTGGACGCCGAGATGAGCAATGGGAGATGATCAGCACCAAGAAGGATGGATCAATTGCACCTTTCATCCAGGAGCAAAACCAACACATTCGTCGCCAGGAGAACCAGATGTGCGCAGACATGATATATCTGAAAAAGGCATTGACCAAGATCACGGAGTTGGAGGAAGAACTCAAGTCTACGCCGATGGATATGAGGAGGAGATCACCACGTTGTTGGAAAAGAATGACGACCTGATAAAGAAGATCGGAGTATTCATGGGAGACCCAGCACCAGGAGGAGAAGATGACGATTCTACTTGCCCGGATAACTACATCGTCATCGACGACACCGACTCGGACCCCAGTGAAGATGACTTTGTTGATGAAGCAGGAGCAGATATCATGGAGTCTTCGACCGATCAAAATTTCTAGTAGACCACCATATCAGTAGTAGTATTCCCCATGTAAAAAGTATAGTCCGAGCACTTTTGTAACGATAGTTAGATCGATTGTATGCCTTGTTTGATTGAGTGATATCGTTTGTGTTTGTCTCATATGCATATGGGTAGTGTTTTCCCTCTAGACCTCATTCTATTCTAAATTCTCATCTTTTCTAAACCTATCAGATGCCTCTGAGACGCGACACCGGATTTGTTTTCCCACCGGAGATCACTCAGTTGATTCAGCAGCAGAATGCCCTGATGCAAGTGTTAGTACAGAACCAAGGCAACAACAACAACAACCCACCACCACCACCTGTTGATCACTTAGCCCGTTTCTTGAGGCTAAATCCGCCGATGTTTTCCAGCAGCACCGAGCCGATTGTTGCAGATGATTGGCTTCGCAAAGTTGGAAGGGAGTTGACCATTGCAGGATGCACAGATGCGGAGAGAGTGCGATTTGCCGCACATCAGCTTGATGGACCCACAACATCATGGTGGGAGAATTACACAGCCACACACCCTATTGACACTGTCACATGGGACCAGTTTCAGCAAGCTTTCCGTACTGCCCATGTTTCAGCAGGAGCTATGGCCATGAAGAAGCGTGAGTTTCGCAACCTACGCCAAGGAGGACGCACCGTAGGCTAGTATGTGGAGGACTTTAGTAAGTTAGCACGTTATGCTCCAGATGACGTTGCTACAGATGCAGCCAAGTAGGAGAAGTTTCTGGAAGGACTGAATGATGAGCTGAGTATGCAGTTGATGGTAGCAACCTTCAACAACTACCAGGAATTGGTAGATAGAGCTCTCATGATTGAAGGGAAGCAACAACAGATTGAAAACCGTAAGAGGAAGTATGGACAAGGGAAGTACAATTCTGGAGCTCAGCAGAAGCCACGTTTTACCCCGAAATCGAAAGGATAGTTTCAGCATACCCATGGAGGAGGTAGTTCGCACAAACATAATGGCCCCAAGAATGGTAATGGGAATGGAGGAAGCAACGGCCAGAACCATACCAACCCTTCAACCCCAGCTAAGAGAGACCTGAGCCAAGTCACTTGCTTTAAGTGCCAGAAGACTGGACATTATGCCAATGAATGTCCTGAAGCCCAGAATGGAAATGGCAATGGAAGTTCTGGGAAGAAGCCGAACCCTTTTAACAAAGGACAAGTGAACCACGTTTACGTGGAGGAGGTTGAAGCACAGCCTGATGCAGTAATAGGTAAGTTTTGGTTAAGTCATTTACTGCACTCGTTCTTTTTGATACTGGTGCATCGCATTCATACATATCAAGGGGATTTGTGGATAAGTTTAAGTTGCCCACCAAAGTTCTCAGAACACCTATGCTAGTAACCTCGCCAGGAGCAGAGTATATGGCAAGCCAAGGATGTTTTCAGATGCCATTGGCCATAGGTAGGCATGTTTTCCCCTCAGACCTAATAGTCTTGGAGTCGCAAGGTTTGGCCGTAATATTGGGTATGGATTGGCTATCGATGTACGGAGGAAACATCGATTGCGCCAGTAAGACAATTTTGCTTACCACCCCAGAAGGGAGAAGGATTAAGTATATATCCCGGCATGTGCCGAAGAGGACTCAGGTGAATTCCTTATCAGGAGTTGTACAGGAAGAAGTACCAGTGGTGAAGGATTACCCGGATGTATTTCCAGAAGAGTTGCCAGGCATGCCACCAGATAGAGACATAGAGTTTTTGATTGAACTTTTGCCAGGCACAGGGCCGATATCTAAGAGACCGTACAGGATGCCCGCTAAGGATTTGGAAGAAATTAAGAAGCAGATTAAGGAGTTACTGGATAAATGCTATATTCGCCCAAGTTCTTCACCTTCGGGATCACCCGTACTTCTAGTGGAGAAGAAAGATGGATCGTTGAGGATGGTTGTTGATTATCGAGGATTGAATGACGTGACCATAAAAAATAAGTACCCACTACCGATGATCAATGATTTGTTTGACCGATTACAAGGAGCTAAGGTATTTTCCAAGATCGATCTACGATTAGGATACCATCAGTTGAAGATTCGAGAGGAGGATATACCTAAGACGGCTTTTACCACCAGGTATGGGCTGTATGAGTATACCGTTATGTCATTTGGTCTGACTAACGCACCTGCCTATTTCATGAACCTGATGAACAAAGTGTTTATGGAGTTTTTGGATAAGTTTGTCGTGGTGTTCATTGATGATATTTTGGTCTACTCAAAGAACGAAGAGGAGCATAAGGAGCATTTGCGTTTGGTACTTGAGAAGCTCAGAGAACATCAGTTATACGCCAAGTTCAGCAAATGTGAGTTTTGGCTGAAGGAAGTTGGATTCCTCGGACATGTTATATCCGGAGAAGGAATAGCAGTAGACCCCACCAAAGTCGACACTGTGACAAACTGGGAATCACCCGCATCAGTTGGAGAGATCCGGAGTTTTCTTGGACTTGCAGGATACTACCGGAGGTTCATTGAGAATTTCTCGAAGATTGCTAAGCCCATGACAGAGCTGTTAAAGAAGGACACCAAGTTCAATTGGACTGAGGAATGTGAAGCTAGTTTCCAAGAGTTGAAGAAACATTTGGTTACATCACCAGTGTTGATTCTGCCAGACCAACGCAAGGATTATGAAGTTTATTGCGACGCTTCTCGTCGAGGACTTGGAGCAGTGCTTATGCAGGAGGGAAGAGTTGTTTCATATGCTTCACGACAACTTAAACCCCATGAGAAGAATTATGCCACGCATGATCTGGAGTTAGCAGCCGTAGTGCATGCGTTCAAGACATGGAGACATTTTCTCATCGGAAATCACTGTGAGGTGTACACGGATCACAAGAGTTTGAAGTACATTTTCATGCAAAAGGAGTTGAATCTCAGGCAGAGGAGATGGTTGGAACTCATAAAGGATTATGATATGAGATTGCATTATCACCCCGGAAAGGCTAACGTAGTAGCAGACGCGTTGAGCCGCAAGAGCCATGTCAACACACTCATGACTGGAGAATTACCGAAAGTATTAGCCGAGGATCTTCGCGAGCTATGTTTGGAGATAGTACCGAGAGGTTACGTAGCAACGTTGGAGATTCAGTCTACCTTGATGGAAAAGATCAGGGAAGCTCAAAAGACAGACAAGGAGATTGCAGAAATAAAGAAAAGGACGAGTAAAGGAAAAGCCAAGGGATTTCATGAGGATGAGCACGATACCTTATGGTTTGAGGACCGCGTTTATGTGCCTAATGATCCGGAGATCAGGATGTTGATCTTGCAAGAGGCCCATGATTCGCCGTATTCGATTCACCCAGGAAATACCAAGATGTATTTGGATTTGAAGGATACTTTCTGGTGGATCGGAATGAAGAAGGATATTGCGGAGTATGTAGCAGTTTGTGATGTATGTCAGAGAGTAAAGGCAGAGCATCAGAAGCCAGCAGGATTGCTACAGCCATTGCCGATACCCGAATGGAAGTGGGATAAACTAGGCATGGATTTTATCACGGGATTGCCCAGGACTCGTTCAGGCTATGAATCAATATGGGTTGTAGTCAATCGTTTGACGAAAGTAGCTCATTTCATCCCAGTGAAGACCACTTACACCAGTGCTAAGTTGGCAAAGATATACATGACCAGAATCGTATGTCTGCATGGAGTTCCGAGGACCATTGTATCAGATAGAGGAACCCAGTTTACCTTGAAGTTTTGGAATCAGTTACATGAAACTTTGGGAACCAGGCTAGAATTCAGTACAGCCTTTCATCCACAGACAGACGGACAGACCGAGAGAGTCAATCAGATTTTGGAAGATATGCTGAGAGCTTGTGCGCTAGATTATGGATCTAGTTGGGACGACAATTTGCCGTATGCAGAGTTTTCTTACAACAATAGTTACCAATCCAGTTTGAAGATGGCCCCTTTCGAAGCTTTGTACGGAAGGAGGTGCAGAACACCATTGTTGTGGAACGAAGTTGGAGACCATCAGTTGTTCGGACCAGATTTGATTAAAGAGTCTGAACAGAGAGTGAAGTTGATTCGCGATAGGCTCAAGGTAGCCCAGTCCAGGCAGAAGAGTTATGCGGATTCTAAACGCAAGGAGACAGTTCACAAAGTCGGAGACAGGGTTTATCTTTGTGTATCACCACTTCGAGGAGTGAAGCGCTTTGGAGTTAAAGGAAAGTTAGCGCCACATTTTGTCGGACCATACAAAGATTTGGAGCGTATGGGAGAAGTTGCTTACAAGCTGGAATTGCCTGAAGGATTGTCAGGAGTTCATGATGTATTTCACGTTTCCCAGTTGAAGAAGTGCCACGCAGAGATGGCTGAGATACCACTGAGAGATACAGTGCCACTGGAAGCGATTCAGTTGGAAAGTGACTTGACCTATGAGGAGAAACCAGTTAAGATTCTCGAGTATGCCAGCCGAGTCACCCGCAGCAAGGTTATCAAGTTCTGCAAAGTTCAATGGAGTCACCACACTGAAGATGAAGCCACCTGGGAGCGAGAGGAAGATCTACGGAAGAACCACTCTCACCTATTTTCTAGCCAACCCGAATCTCGAGGGCGAGATTCATCTTAAGGGGGTAGGTTTGTAACATCCCAAATTTTCAATTTGGAATGTTATATATTAGATCATCATTGCATAGCATATTTTATTGCATTTTGGCAAATCCTCGAAAATCCTAAGCAACTTAAGGACCCTCGGAGAGAGTTGGGGATTTTTCCCGGTTTTCATATTTGATTTTTATCAAATAATAAAACGAGGATTTTTTGTTTTAATTATTTTTCTCTCCGAAAAATATTTCATATTAAAATAAATGAGAGGAGAAAATATGACTTCTCCAAAATAATTGAAATATTGGAGGAAAAATATTAAAATCAAATATTTGATTTTATTCGGATTTTATTTGCAATTTTAATTGCATTAAAAAAATTGCACGTTTTCAAAACTGCATTTTTGGGCCAAGAAAATGTTCATCTCGTTCAATTATTTTAATTAGACGGTGAAAATATGTTTTGGCATTTTTGGATTTTTATTTATTTTTCTAGGATTTTTTTAGTTCAGCGGAATTATTATTTAAAAAAAATCGCCCGAGCGCCGACTGGGCCGAAGCCCAGCCGCGCGGCCCAGCAGCCCACCCCGAGTCGTTCCCGACCTGGAGACAGACTCCCGCCGCCGCCCGTGTCCCTCCAGGACACGTCGCCGCCGCCGCCTTGCCCCCTCCCCCATGGCACCCCCCCTCCTTATATACTCCTCGACCCCACCGCCATCAGCTCATCCCGCCCCAGCCCCGGAGCCCCGACGCCCGAAGCCGCCGCGCGAGCAGCCGCCGCCGGATCTCCCGAACGCCGCCGCCCGTCGCCTCCCCGAGCCCCACCGCACCCCGCCGCACCCGAAGACCCCGCCGGAGCCCCGTCCCGCTCGCCGGAATACCTCGCCGGATGTATAGCCGAGCCGCCGACCGAACCGCCCGTTTTTTTTAAACCGCTCGGTTTATTTTTTTTCGAAACCCTAGGTTTATTTTTTTAGATCGGTTTATTTTTTTGGTTTAATTAATTAGTGAACGTTCACCGATCTGTTTGTTTTAACGAATGTGTTCGTCGGTTAGTCGCTGTTAACGAACGTCCGTTCGTTTAACTGTTCGTCAGTTTTCTTTTTCGTCGGTTTTTCCGCGATTATTCCAGATCGCGATTTCTGATCAGATTTTCGTTCTGGTTTATCGTTTCGCTCGTTTATCAGAATCAGGCGATTCAAGCGCCTAGAGTTTCGTCTCGAAATTCTCTTTCCGTTTAACCAACTCAAACAAGTTTTTGCTACTGTAAAATTTGACTTAGATCCAGATTAGTACATGAAGCTTGTTTCTTTCACCGTTTGACTTTCCTTGCTTCGTTTGATTTGATTCTTTTTGCAAACCGGAGTTCTTAAGTTGAACTTTCTGGCTAGATCTTTTATTTGAGTTTTACCTATGCATTTTATGAGTGCTTATTGTATGCTTGTTTGTTTGCGATAGAGTACCCGGAGTGCGCCGCTTGCTACTTCGAATCTCTAGGTTTCACGGATCATCAGCAAGGCAAGTAACACTTTGATCATACCTCTTTTACTACCCAGTTTTATTGCATTAGACAAATCCTCAAACATTGCATGGTTAGGATCTAATTAAATTGTGGGTATTGGGAAGTAGTTGAGGTAGTACCTATTACCTGTTTTATTATCAAACCCTTGGGAGTTACTTCTACGTTTGCTTATATTGCTATGCTATGCTAGTAGACGTGGATTGGGTTTGAGTGTATCCATGACAGATGTGAGATTGTTAATATATGGTTAAACTTAAGGTGGCAACTAAAACTCACATCTGGGTGGATTGAGGTACCTGGGTATTCCAGGATTGCCTGTTTTTCTTTTGGACCGCCACCCAGGTTCAAAGGGATCATGAGATTATTCATGCTAGAAACTTCTGTGTCCAGCCACAAGCTATTATGGGCTCTAGCATAGTTGATTAAGTTGTGTGAACTCTTACAGTGGTAGACTAGCAGATGTAAGGGATGTAGGTGTACCGGTCTACCCATCGTAAGGTGCTAACGCTTCTGAAAGACTGTGTCTCGGTCATCCGTTTCTCAAACATCATGTAGTGCGAGAATCAAGCGGAGGCGATCGAGTCTTGTGGGGAAAAGTGCACAAACCTCTGCAGAGTGTACAATCTAATCATGGTTAGCCGTGTCCCCGGTTATGGACATCTTGAGTATCTAGTACTTGGATTTTCATGTGAATCTCATCATGTTACTTTAATTAATTTTGTTGGGTTAATGATGATACTTAACTGGGATTGAGAATGCTGTCAACCATTCTCAATGTTTAACAACCACCATGATAGTTAAATAAAATTTATTCCTTTGCAGTAGGGAAAAATTGGCTTTTTGCAAAACAGTAACCATAGAGCCTTCTACCAGCCAAATATGCATGTAGTGATAGCATCATTCTGTTCATTACTCTCTATGTGTTATTTTGCCGGCATATTCCATGTGCTAACCCGTTTCGGGCTGCAACGTTTCATGTTGCAGACTTTTCAGACGACGAGTAAGGTGCCTTAGGTCGTGGTCTTATACTCAGTGATCCCGTTGGAGTTGATGGACTCACTTATCTTCCAAGTCTTCCGCTGTTATCGTATTTAGATGGCCTTAAGCCATATTTATCATACTTATTTCTCTTTTGAGATACTCGTTGTAATAAGTGTGTGATTGCTACTCTGTTATAAATCCTCCATTTGTACTATGCGTGTCAGCATTACTGATCCAGGGATGACACTGGTGCACAGCAGCACAGACTGTTTGAGGTCTGGTCGCTACAAAATTTTAGTAACACAAAATAAAAGTGAACCAAACTCAACAAAATTGATAGCAACTACTCCCACAAGTTCCTAGAGACTATATCATGCATTAGAACTACTTGGGACCATATAAATTTGTCATGCAATCTCAAGAACAGGGTCACTTAAGCAGCAAAAATTTGTAATGAATAAAGCACTAGAACAAAAACTAATTGGACCATTGGAGGAGTCACATACCGAAGAATAATCCCCCAAAGCAGTTTTGTGAGTGGAGCTTTGAGCAAGGAGATCAAAAATCGCAGCAAGATGAGCTAGAACTCGTGCTTGAGCTGGTTGGTGATTTTTTTGGGAGGAAGGAGTGTGTGGTGGCTGGAATAAGTGGAGGGGGGCCACCAGGGGCCCACGAGGTAGGGGGCGCGCCCGGGACCCTCATGGCCAGGTGCTTGCTCCCCTGATGTGTTCTCAGTGCCAAATATTCTCAAATATTCTAGAAAAAAATCATATTTCATTTTCGGGGCATTTGGAGAACTTTTATTTTTGGGGTATTTTTTTATTACATGGATAATTTAGAAAACTGACAGAAAAATACTATTTTTGCTTTATTTAATCTTAGTAACAGAAAGTAAAAGGAGGGTACAGAAGGTTGTGCTTTCTAACTTCATCCATCTCATGCTCATCAAAAGGAATCCACTAACAAGGTTGATCAAGTCTTGTTAACAAACTCATTCCGAATAACATGGAACCGGAGAAATTTCGAATAACACTATGTTACCTCAACAGGGATATGCACATCCCCAATAATAAGAATATCATATTTCTTCTTGACAATAGAAAGAGGAAATTCGAAACCTCCAATAGTAAGCGTTGAAATTTTTCCAATAGAATTGATACTGTGGACTTGAGGTTGTTTCCTCGGAAAGTGTACCGTGTGCTCATTACCATTAACATGAAAAGTGACATTGCCTTTGTTGCAATCAATAACAGACCCTGCAGTATTCAAAAATGGTCTACCAAGGATAATCGACATACTATCGTCCTCGGGAATATCAAGAATAACAAAGTCCGTTAAAATAGTAACGTTTGCAACCACAACAGGCACATCCTCACAAATACCGACAGGTATAGAAGTTGATTTATTGGCCATTTACAAAGATATTTCAGTAGGTGTCAACTTATTCAAATCAAGTCTACGATATAAAGAGAGAGGCATAATAGTAACACCGGCTCCTAGATCACATAAAGCAGTTCTAACATAGTTTCTTTTAATGGAGCATGGTATAGGTGGTACTCCTGGATCTCCAAGTTTCTTTGGTATTCCACCCTTAAAAGTATAATTAGCAAGCATGGTGGAAATTTCAACTTCTGGTATCTTTCTTTTATTTGTAACAATATCCTTCATATACTTAGCATAAGGATTCATTTTAAGCGTATCAGTAAAACGCATACGCAAAAATATAGGTCTAATCATTTCAGCAAAGCGCTCAAAATCCTCATCATCCTTTTTCTTGGATGGTTTAGGAGGAAAAGGCATGGGTTTCTGAACCCATGGTTCTCTTTCTTTACCATGCTTCCTAGAAACAAAGTCTCTCTTATCATAACGTTGATTCTTTGATTGTGGGTTATCAAGATCAACAGCAGGTTCAATCTCTACATCATTATTATTGCTAGGTTGAGCATCAACATGAACATCATCATTAACATTATCACTAGGTTCATGTTCATTACCAGATTGTGTTTCGGCATCAGAAATAGAAACATCATTGGGATTCTCAGGTGTGTCTACAACAGGTTCACTAGAAGCATGCAAAGTCCTATCATTTTTCTTTTTCTTCTTCTTAGAAGGACTAGGTGCATCAACATTAGTTCTCTAAGAATCTTGCTCAATTCTCTTAGGGTGGCCCTCAGGATACAAAGGTTCCTGAGTCATTTTACCCCCTCTAGTCACAACTCTAATAGCATTATCATTCTTCTTATTATTTAATTCATTGAGCAAATCATTTTGAGCCTTAAGCACTTGCTCTACTTGAGTGGTAACCATAGAAGCATGTTTACTAATGAGTTTAAGTTCACCCTTAACTCTAGACATATAATCATTCAAGTGTTCAATCATATAAGCATTACGTTTCAATTGTCTACCAACATAAGCATTGAAGTTTTCTTGTTTGACAATAAAATTATCAAACTCATCTAAGCATTGACTAGCAGACTTATAACGAGGAATATCACCTTCATCAAATCTATAGAGAGAATTTACCTTTACTACCTGTGTCGGGTTATCAAGACCATGTATTTCTTCAACAGGCGGCAAATTAAGACCATGTATTTCTTCAATAGGTGGTAAATTCTTAACATCTTCAGCTTTAATACCTTTTTCTTTCATAGATTTCTTTGCCTCTTGCATATCTCCAGGACTGAGAAATAGAATACCCCTTTTCTTTGGAGTTGGCTTAGGAGTTGGTTCAAGAAGTGTCCAATTATTTTCATTAGTCAACATATTATTCAATAGCAATTCAGCTTGATCAACTGTTCTTTCCGTGAAAACACAACCAGCACAACTATCCAGGTGGTCTCTAGAAGCATCGGTTAGTCCATTATAAAAGATATCAAGTATTTCATTTTTCTTGAGAGGATGATCAGGCAAAGCATTAACTAATTGGAGAAGCCTCCCCCAAGCTTGTGGGAGACTCTCTTCTTCAATTTGCACAAAATTATATATATATCCCTGGATCAGTAATGCTGACACGCATAGTACTCGAAGGATTTATAACAGAGTAGCAATCACACACTTATTACATCGAATGTCTCAAAAGAGAACTTAATACAATAAATATGGCTTAAGGCCATCTAATAACGAAAACAACGGAAGGCTTGGAAGATAAGCGAGTCCATCAACTCCAACGGCATCACTGAGTATAAGACCACGACCTAAGGCACCTTACTCGTTGTCTGAAAAGTCTACAACATGAAACGTTGCAGCCCGAAAACGGGTCAGCACATGGAATATGCTGGCAATGTAACACATAGAGAGTAATGAATAGGATAATGCTATATTACATGCATATATGGCTGGTGGAAAGCTCTATGGTTACAGTTTTGCGAAAAGCCAATTTTTCCCTACTGCAAAGGAATAAATTTTATTTAACTATCATGGTGGTTGTTAAACATTGAGAATGGGTGACACCATCTCAATCCCAATTAAGTTTCAACATTAATCCCAACAAAATTAATTAAAGTAACATGATGAGATTCACATGATAATCCAAGTACTAGATACTCAAGATGTCCATAACCGGGGACACGGCTAACCATGATTAGATTGTACACTCTGCAGAGGTTTGCGCACTTTTCCCACAAGACTCGATCTCCTCCGTTGGATTTCTCGCACTACATGGTGTTTTAGAAACGGATGACCGAGACATAGTCTTTCAGAAGCGTTTGCACCTTACGATCGGGTAGACAGTTACACCTACTTCCCCTACATCTGCTAGTCTACCAATGTAAGAGTTCACACAACTTAATCAACTATGCTAGAGCCCATAATAGCTTGCGGCTGCACACGGAAGTTTCTAGCATGAATAATCTTACGATCCCTTTGAGCCTGGGTGGCGATCCATAAAAAAACAGGCAATCACTGGAATACCCAGGTGCCTCAATCCACCCAGATGTGTATTTAAGTTGCCACCTTAAGTTGAACCATTAATTAACAAACTCACATCTGGCATGGATACACTCAAACCCAATCCACGTCTACTAGCATAGCATAGCAATATAAGCAAACATAGCAGTAACTCCCAAGGGTTTGAATACAAAACAGGTAATAGGTACTACCTCATCTACTTCCCAAAACCCATAATTTAATCAGATCCTAATCATGCAGTGTTTGAGGATTGATCTAATGCAATAAAACTGGGTAATGAAAAGTATGATCAAAGTGTTACTTGCCTTGCTGATGATCCGTGAAACCTAGGGATTCGAAGTACCAAGCGGCGCACTCCGGGTACTCTATTGCAAACAAACAAGCATACAATAAGTACTCATCTAATGCACAGGTAAAACTCGAATAAGAGATCTAACCAGAAAGTTCAACTTAAGAACTCCGGTTTGCAAAAAGAATCAAATCAAACGAAGCAACGAAAGTCAAACGGCGAAAGAAACAAGCTTCGTTTACTAATCTGGACCTAAGTCAAATTTTATAGAAGCAAAAACTTGTTTGAGTTGGTTAAACGGAAAGAGGGCTTCGAGACGAAACTCTAGGCGCTTGAATCGCCTCATTCCGACAAACGAGCGAAAAGAAAAACGAAAACGAAAAACAGATCAGAAATCGCGATCATAAATAATCGCGGAAAATCCGAGAAAAAGAAAATGGACGAACAGGCTAACGAACGAACGTTCATTGTCTGCGGCTAAACGACGAAAACCGTTCGTTAAAACGAACGTACGGACGAACGTCCGCTAATTAAACTAAACCGGGGAAAAGGTAAAAAAAACCGATCTATTCTAAAAAACGAAAACTAGGGTTCTTTTAAAAAAATGGATCGGTTCAAAAAAAACGAACGACGGCGGGGCAGCGGCGGCGTATACCTCAGGCGAGGCTCCGGCGGGCGGGGTGAGGCGGCGGGGTGGGGCGCGGGACGGGCGGCGGCTTCGGGCGTCGGCGGCGGTGGGCTTTCGGTAGCGGCGGCGGCTTCGGCGGCGTCGGGCTTCGGGCGGCGGGGCGGCTTCGGCGGCGGGGCAGCTTCGGCGGAGGGGCGGGACGGGGTGAGGCGGCGGGGCGGGGCGGCTTTTAAGAGGTGGGGAGGGGCGGCTTGGAGGAGGGGGCAAGGCGGCAGGGAGGCGGAGTCCGGGTCGGACTCGGCGACGGCGGCGGCGGTCGCGGTCTCCTAGAGGGAGACGGCGGCGCGGGGGAGCTGGGTCGGGTCGCTCGGCTGGGCCTCGGCCCAGTCGGGCGCTGGACGTTTTTTTAAAACAATTCCGCCGAACAGAAAATAAATCCTAGAAAACTAAATAAAAATCTAAAAATGCCAAAACAAATTTTCACCGTCTAAATAAAATATTTAGAACGAGATGAACATTTTCTTGGCCCTAAATGCAATTTGAAAAAGTGCAATTTTTCCTAAATTCGAATAAAATAGCGAAAAACTCCAAAATAAAATCTTATTTGATTTTTTATCAAATCCTCAATATTTCTTATTTTTGGGAAAGTCGTTTTATCCCCTCTCTCTTATTTTTATAAATGAAATAATTGAAGATAAAATAAATAAAATCAAATGATCCTCTTTTCAAAAATTTGAGGAAACCCAAATATGAAAATAACGAAATCCCCAACTCTCTTCGTGGGTCCTTGAGTTGCATCGAATTTCTAGGATCAAAATCAAAATGCAAATAAAATATGATATGCAATGATGCTCTAATGTATAACATTCCAAATTGAAAATTTGGGATGTTACAGGCCCACACCCTGGCCACGAGGGTGGGGGGCGCGCCCTACCCCCTGGGCACGCCCCCTACCTCGTGGGCCCACTGGTGGCCCTCCGTGCCCATCTTCTGCTATATGAAGTCTTTCGTCCGACAAAAAATCATAAGAAAGCTTTCGGGACGAGACTCCGCCGCCACGAGGTGGAACCTTGGCGGAACCAATCTAAGGCTCCGGCGGAGCTGTTCTGCCGGGGACACTTCCCTCCGGAGGGGGAAATCATTGCCATCGTCATCACCAACGATCCTCTCATCGGGAGGGGGTCCATCTTCATCAACATCTTCACCAGCACCATCTCCTCCCAAACCCTAGTTTATCTCTTGTATCCAATCTTTGTCTCATAGCCTGGGATTGGTACCTGTAGGTTGCTAGTAGTGTTGATTACTCCTTGTAGTTGATGCTAGTTGGTTTACTTGGTGGAAGATCATACGTTCAGATCCATTATGCATATTAATACCCCTCTGATTATGAACATGAATATGCTTTGTGAGTAGTTACGTTTGTACCTGAGGACATGGGAGAAGTCTTGCTATTAGTAGTCATGTGAATTTGGTATTCGTTCGATATTTTGATGAGATGTATGTTGTCTCTCCTCTAGTGGTGTTATGTGAACGTCGACTACATGACACTTCGCCATTGTTTGGGCCTAGAGGAAGGCATTGGGAAGTAATAAGTAGATGATGGGTTGCTAGAGTGATAGAAGCTTAAACCCTAGTTTATGCGTTGCTTCGTAAGGGGCTGATTTGGATCCATATGTTTCATGTTATGGTTAGGTTTACCTTAATACATCTTTTGTAGTTGCGGATGCTTGCAATAGGAGTTAATCATAAGTGGGATGCTTGTCCAAGTAAGGACAGCACCCAAGCACCGGTCCACCCACATATCAAATTATCAAGGTACCGAACGCGAATCATATGAGTGTGATGAAAACTAGCTAGACAATAATTCCCATGTGTCCTCGAGAGCGCTTTTCTCTATATAAGAGTTTGTCCAGGCTTGTCCTTTGCTACAAAAAGGATTGGGCCATCTTGCTTCACTTTATTTACACTTGTTACTTGTTATCCGTTACAAATTACCTTATCACAAAACTATCGGTTACCTATAATTTCAGTGCTTGCACAGAATACCTTGCTGAAAACCACTTGTCATTTCCTTCCGCTCCTCGTTGGGTTCAACACTCTTACTTATCGAAAGGACTACGGTAGATCCCCTACACTTGTGGGTCATCAATTTCCCCCTCAAAACCATGAAACTTCCTCGGATGATGGTTCATTTTATGAAAGGCGTGCATCACGACATAAGAAAAACATTCTCCAATTTCTCCCAGGGCATGGTGAGGCCATACCATGGCACCACACCAGGCGTCATGTTTTCCAACCATGTGTTTCATTTTTTGTATAGTTGTTAACTGATAACCCACAAGTATAGGGGATCAATTGTAGCCTCTTTCGATAAGTAAGAGTATCGAACCCAACAAGGAGCTAAAGGTAGAACAAATATTCCCTCAAGTTCTATCGACCACCGATACAACTCCACGCACGCTTAATGTTCGCTTTACCTAGAACAAGTATGAAACTAGAAGTACTTTGTAGGTGTTTTTGGATAGGTTTGCAAGAATATAAAGAGCACGTAAATAAAATCTAGGGGTTGTTTAGGTAAAGACACAATAAAGTTAGTATAGCGAATGTGGAAAAGTGGTGGTAGGAGTTGCGAAATTGTCCCTAAGCAATTGACTACTTTACTAGACCGATAGCAAGTTTTATGTGGGAGAGGCCACTGCTAGCATGTCATCCCTGACTTGGAATTCTATGCACTTATGATTGGAACTATTAGCAAGCGTCCGCAACTACTAACGTTCATTAAGGTAAAACCCAACCATAGCATTAAGATATATTGGTCCCCCTTCAATCCCGTATGCATCAATTTCTATGCTAGGTAGAAGCTTCTGTCACTCTTGCCCTCCAATACATAGTCCTATCAACATACAACTAACCCTATGGTGTGATCCACGCGCGCGCTCATATGATGGGCAACAAAGGACAGCAACATAACAACAAGAAAATTAAATCAATCATAGCAATTCATCAACCACCGATAGGACAACGAAAATCTACTCAGATATCATAGGATGGCAACACATCATTGGATAATAATATGAAGCATAAAGCACCATGTTCAAGTAGAGGGTACAGCGGGTTGCGGGAAAGTGGACCGCTGTAGATAAATGGGGGAAGGTGATAAAGATGTTGGTGAAGATGGCGGAGGTGTTGGTGTAGATTGCGGTGATGATGATGGCCCCCGGTGGCACTCCGGCGCCATCGGAAGCGAGGGGGAGAGAGCCCCCCTCCTTCTTCTTCCTTGACCTTCTCCATAGATGGGAGAAGTGTTTCCCCTCTGATCCTTGGCCTCCATGGCATGGGAGGGGCAAGAGCCCCTCCGAGATTGGATCTATCTCTCTGTCTCTCTCTGTTTCTGCGTTCTGGTATTCTGCCCTTTCGCCGTTTCTTATATATCCGGAGATCCGTAACTCCGATTGGATTGAAACCTTCGCGGAGATTTTTTTTTCTGAAAATTAGCTTTCTTGGGGCCAAAGAAGAGCAGCAGCCGCCTTACGAGGGGCCCACGAGGGTTAGGGGCGCGCCCCAGCCTCGTGGCCACCTCGGGCACAGTCTCGCGTTGATTCTTCTTCCCATATTTTCCAAATATTCCAAAAATATTCTCCGTCCGTTTTTATTCCGTTTGGATTCCGTTTGATATGGGGTTTCTGTGAAACATAAAACATGCAACAAACAAGAACTGGCACTGGGCACTGGATCAATATGTTAGTCCCAAAAATATTATAAAAAGTTGCCAAAAGTATATGAAAGTTTTAGAATATTGGCATGGAACAATCAAAAATTATAGATACGACGGAGACGTATCAGCATCCCCAAGCTTAATTCCTGCTCGTCCTCGAGTAGGTAAATGATAAAAAAGATAATTTTTGATGTGGAATGCTACCTAGCATAATCTTGATCACATAATCTAATCGTGGCATGAATATTAAGACACGAGTGATTCAAAGCAATAGTCTATCTTTTGACATTAAGACAATAATACTTCAAGCATACTAACCAAGCAATTATGTCTTATCAAAATAACATAGCCAAAGAAAGCTCATCCCTACAAAATCATATAGTCTGGCTATGCTCCATCTTCACCACACAAAGCATTCAAATCATGCACAACCCCGATGACAAGCTGAGCAATTGGTTCATACTTTTTAACGCGCTTCAGCCTTTTCAACCCTCACGCAATACATGAGCGCAAGCCATGGACATAGCACTATAGGTGGAATAGCATATGATGATGGAGGTTGTGTGGAGAAGACAAAAAAAAAGTCTCACATCGACGCGGCTAATCAATGGGCTATGGAGATGCCCATCAATTGATGTCAATGTGAGGAGTAGGGATTGCCATGCAACGGATGCACTAGAGCTATAAGTGTATGAAAGCTCAAATTGGAAACTAAGTGGGTGTGCATCCAACTTGCTTGCTCATGAAGACCTCGGGCATTTGAGGAAGCCCATCATTGGAATATACAAGCCAAGTTCTATAATGAAAATTCCCACTAGTATATGAAAGTGATAACTCAAGAGACTCTCTATATGAAGAACATGGTGCTACTCTGAAGCACAAGTGTGGTAAAAGGATAGTAACATTTCCCCTTCTCTCTTTTTCTCTCATTTTTTCTTTTTTTTCTTTTTTTTCTTTTGGTGGGCTTCTTTGGCCTCTTTTTTCATTTGGGCTTCTTTGGCCTCTTTTATTTATTTTTAAAGTCCAGAGTCTCATCCCGACTTGTGGGGGAATCATAGTCTCCATCATCCTTTCCTCACTGGGGCAATGCTCTAATAATGATGATCATCACACTTTTATTTACTTACAACTCAATATTACAACTCGATACTCGAACAAAGATATGACTCTATATGAATGCCTCCGGTGGTGTACCGGGATGTGCAATGATCTAGCGTAGCAATGACATAAAAAACGGACAAGCCATGAAAACATCATGCTAGCTATCTTTCGATCATGCAAAGCAATATGATAGTAAATGCTCAAGTCATGTATATGATGATGATGGAAGTTGCATGGCAATATATCTCGGAATGGCTATGGAAATGCCATGATAGGTAGGTATGGTGGCTGTTTTGAGGAAGATATAAGGAGGTTTATGTGTGATAGAGCATATCGTATCATGGGGTTTGGATGCACCGGCGAAGTTTGCACCAACTCTCGAGGTGAGGAAGGGCAATGCACGGTACCGAAGAGGCTAGCAATGATGGAAGGGTGAGAGTGCGTATAATCCATGGACTCACATTAGTCATAAAGAACTCATATACTTATTGCAAAAGTTTATTAGCCCTCGAAGCAAAGTACTACTACGCATGCCCCTAGGGGGATAGATTGGTAGGAAAAGACCATCGCTCGTCCCCGACCGCCACTCATAAGGAAAGCAATCAAAGAACACCTCATGCTCCAACTTCGTTACAGAACGGTTCACCATACGTGCATGCTACGAGACTTGCAAACCTCAACACAAGTATTTCTCAATTTCACAATTACTCAACTAGCACGACTCTAATATCACCACCTTTATATCGCAAAACTATTGCAAGGAATCAAACATATCATATTCAGTGATCTACAAGTTTTATGTAGGATTTTATGACTAACCATGTGAATAACCAATTCCTGTCATCTCTCTAAATAGATATAAGTGAAGCAAGAGATTTTAATTCTTTCTACAAAAGATATGCCCACGCTCTAACAAATATAAGCGAAGCAAAAGAGCATTCTTCAAATGGCGGTTTTCTATGTTAAGAGAAACAGGCAGTCCAAACTTCAAATGATATAAGTGAGGCACATGAAGCATTCTATAAAGCCATACTCAAAAGATTTAAGTGAAGTGCAATGAGCATTCTATAAATAAACCAAGGACTATCTCATACCAGCATGGTGCATAAAATAAAAGTGAAAACTAAATGAAAAAGACGCTCCAAGATTTGCACATATCGCATGAACGAAACGAATCCGAAAACATACCGATACTTGTTGAAGAAAGAGGGGATGCCTTCCGGGGCATCCCCAAGCTTAGACGCTTGAGTCTCCTTGAATATTTACTTGGGGTGCCTTGGGCATCCCCAAGCTTGAGCTCTTGCCTCTCCTCCTTTTCCTCATATCGAGACCTTCTCGATCATCGAACACTTCATCCACACAAAACTTCAACAGAAAACTCGGCAAGATCCGTTAGTATAATAAAGCAAATCACTACTCTAAGTACTGTTGCAAACCAATTAATATTTTGTTTTTGCATTTTAGCTACTGTAATATAACTTTTCCATGGCTTAATCCACTGATAGGAATTGATAGTTTCATCAAAACAAGCAAACTATGCATCAAAAACAGAATCTGCCTAAAACAGAACAGTCTGTAACAATCTGAACATTAACCATACTTCTGGTACTTGGAAAATTCTGCCAAAATTAGGAAAAATAAAAGATTTGTATAGAAAGACAGTGCAAAAAGAGTCAGAACCGTTGGACGTTCCAGTAAAAAACAAAAAATCGCGCACTACAGCCAAAGTTTCTGTCCTGCACCGTACAAACCAACAAGCATTGTGAACATCCTAAAGGCAAACCTTGGCACATTACTTTTATAATACAATGAAATTGTACAAGGGGATAATTATTTTTGTTGAAAATTTTCTGTAATCAAGATTCATAAAGTTTCCATGAGCATGAACAAAGTTCAAGGCTAGCTCCCACTTCAACAATGCTTGTCTCTCTCACTTTCGCTATTCTTTTTGAAAACAAATTAGGTTCCCCTCTTTATTTTTTGTTTTTAAACAATATGAAAGCACTCGACAGAAATAAATGACTCTCTAAAACTTCCGGGTTGTCTCCCTGGCAGCGCTTTCTTTAAAGCCATTAAGCTAGGCATATAGTGCTCAAGTAGTGAATCCACCCGGATCCCAAGGTATATCAAAGCCAATTTTAATTAGCAATGATTTGGCATTTAGTAGTGAGCACAAAGCAACATATATCAAGCAATGACGAAGTCTAAATCTCTTCCTATGCATTGGCATGTCATAAAAGAACAATTCATGCACACAAAGTAAAGGCCAATGCATAGTATAAACAGTTTCTTGCAATTTTATCATGTGGGAAACATAGAGAGGTGGAGATATAGTTCCTCTCTCATAATAATTGCAAGTAGGATCAGCAAGCACATGCATATTATATTCATCAAAATCATCATGTGTAATAGTAAAACGCAACCCATCAATAATCCTTAATAAGGGCAAACTTCTCCGATATAGTGTAGTCGGGAGAATTCAAAAAGATAATAGGACTATCATGCGTGGGTGCAATAGCAACAATTTCATGTTTAACATAAGGAACAATAGCAAGTTCATCTCCATAAGCATAATTCGTATTGGCATCTTGGCCACAAGCATAGCAAGCATCATTAAAAAGGGATATTTCAAAAGAATCAATGGGATCATAAAAATCATCATAGCAATCATCCTTCGGTAAGCACGAAGGGAAATTAAACAATGTATGAGTTGAAGAGTTACTCTCATTAGAAGGTGGGCACGGGTAGCTAATCCGCTCTTCCTCCTTTTGTTCTTCGCTCTCCTCATCATCGTTTTCATCCAATGAGCTCACAGTTTCATCAATTTCTTCTTCCATAGGCTCCTGCAAAATATTAGTCTCTTCTTGGACAGCGGAGGAGTCCTCAATATATGGTTTAACATAGGCATTAGAAGCATAATTATCATAACAATATTCAAGTATGGCAAAATTTTCAGATTTGTAAAGAGTAGCATCATACTTTTCAATCAAAGAAGCAATTTCATAAGCACCCTTAAAAGCAACAAATTCTTCAATTTGTTGAACATCATAGTAATTATAAACACCCTTAGCATATGAAGATACGATTCCATTATCACTAAACTCACATTGATAGGGAAGGTGTTTCTTAGGGTTTTCAGAACAACAAGTAAAATCATATATTTCACATAAATTCCAAGCATAGCATTGCAAACGATGAATTTGATCCAGTAAAGGTTTCCCCTTTTGAGATATGCGGTGTCGCACATAACAGGCATGCTCATCTAAAGATTTTCCCTCAACTAAGCTACTTGGGGTTTCAGCACGAGCACATAGGGATCGAAGATGATCCAAGTAAAAAGCTTCAGGAGTGTGATAGATTTTGAGTGGTTCTTCAACCATTGGTTCAGTAGGTACAACTAATTTTTTTGGTATTTTGCGTTTCCTACCCATAACTAAAGATAGAAAACAACTTAGAACAGCAAATAAAAACTACTTAGTGATAAAGCAAACAAGCACACACGAGAATATTCACCCCACGCTATGACTCCCCGGCAACGGCGCTAGAAAAAAGGTATTGATAACCCACAAGTATAGGGGATCAATTGTAGCCTCTTTCGATAAGTAAGAGTGTCGAACCCAACGAGGAGCTAAAGGTAGAACAAATATTCCCTCAAGTTCTATCGACCACCGATACAACTCTACGCACGCTTAACGTTCGCTTTACCTAGAACAAGTATGAAACTAGAAGTACTTTGTAGGTGTTTTTGGATAGGTTTGCAAGAATATAAAGAGCACGTAAATAAAAACTAGGGGCTGTTTAGGTAAAGACACAATAAAGTTAGTATAGCGAGTGTGGAAAAGTGGTGGTAAGAGTTACGAAAATGTCCCTAAGCAATTGACTACTTGACTAGACCGATAGCAAGTTTTATGTGGGAGAGGCCACTGCTAGCATGTCATCCCTGACTTGGAATTCTGTGCACTTATGATTGGAACTCTTAGCAAGCGTCCGCAACTACTAACGTTCACTAAGGTAAACCCCAACCATAGCATTAAGATATATTGGTCCCCCTTCAATCCCGTATGCATCAATTTCTATGCTAGGTAGAAGCTTCTGTCTCTCTTGCCCTCCAATACATAGTCCTATCAACATACAACTAACCCTATGGTGTGATGCACACGCGCACTCATATGATGGGCATCAAAGGATAGCAACATAACCACAAGCAAATTAAATCAATCATAGCAATTCATCAACCACCGATAGGACAGCGAAAATCTACTCAGACATCATAGGATGGCAACACATCATTGGATAATAATATGAAGCATAAAGCACCATGTTCAAGTAGAGGGTACAACGGGTTGCGGGAGAGTGGACCGCTGTAGATAGATGGGGGAAGGTGATGGAGATGTTGGTGAAGATGGCGGAGGTGTTGGTGTAGATTGTGGTGATGATGATGGCCCCCGGTGGCACTCCGGCGCCACCGGAAGCGAGGGGGAGAGAGCCCCCTCCTTCTTCTTCTTCCTTGACCTTCTCCCTAGATGGGAGAAGGGTTTCCCCTCTGGTCCTTGGCCTCCATGGCATGGGAGGGGCGAGAGCCCCTCCGAGATTGGATCTATCTCTCAGTCTCTCTCTGTTTCTGCGTTCTGGTATTCTGCCCTTTCGCCGTTTCTTATATATCCGGAGATCCGTAACTCCGATTGGATTGAAACCTTCGCCAAGTTTTTTTTCCCGAAATTAGCTTTCTTGCGGCCAAAGAAGAGTAGCAACCGCCTTACGAGGGGCCCACGAGGGTCAGGGGCACGCCCGGGGGGGGGGGGGCAGGCGCGCCCCCTGCCTCGTGGCCACCTCGGGCACCGTCTCGCGTTGATTCTTCTTCCCACATTTTCCAAATATTCTAAAAATATTCTCCGTTCGTTTTTATTCTGTTTGATATGGGGTTTCTGCGGAACATAAAACATGCAACAAACAGGAACTGGCACTGGGCGTTGGATCAATATGTTAGTCTCAAAAGTAGTATAAAAAGTTGCCAAAAGTATATGAAAGTTGTAGAATATTGGCATGGAACAATCAAAAATTATAGATACGACGGAGACGTATCATTAACCGAGTAAACGGCGCGTTTATGGTTGACTATTGCCACACATTTC
This sequence comes from Aegilops tauschii subsp. strangulata, assembly GCF_002575655.3. NCBI lineage: Eukaryota > Viridiplantae > Streptophyta > Magnoliopsida > Poales > Poaceae > Aegilops > Aegilops tauschii. The sequence continues at coordinate 125,269,591 of NC_053038.3, read as the reverse complement.
CTTGAAATATCTGCCCATTCCTTGTAAAAGGCATGAGAATGTACTAAATAACACGAGCATGGTTTTCCAGACCGTTCTTGTGCACCTTTTCATGCACCGATTGTTCGAATTTGAATTATGTCCATTTAATGCCTAGAAAATGCACATAATCCCCTAAATATGGTAAATGAGCCCGAGAAAATGTCAAAATTGAACACGTTGCATTTGAGGCGGTATGTTGATCGTTGGGAAAAAACTGAATGACAAACTAGGACAGAAATTTGGATTCCCCTTCAATGTTGGTGATTTCCCTCTCGAAAGCATTGAACTTCCTCGGTGATGGTTCGATTTATGAAGGGCGTGCATGACGAATGATGTCTACTACACAACCTTCTTCTTGTAGACGTTGTTGGGCCTCCAAGTGCAGATGTTTGTAGGACAATAGCAAATTTCCCTCAAGTGGATGACCTAAGGTTTATCAATCCGTGGGAGGCATAGGATGAAGATGGTCTCTCTCAAACAACCCTGCAACCAAATAACAAAGAGTCTCTTGTGTCCCAACACATCCAATACAATGGTAAATTGTATAGGTGCACTAGTTCGGCGAAGAGATAGTGATACAAGTGCAATATGGATGATAGATATGAGTATTTGTAATCTGAAAATATAAAAACAGCAACGTAACAAATGATAAAAGTGAGCGTAAACGGTATTGCAATGCTAGGAAACAAGGCCTAGGGTTCATACTTTCACTAGTGCAAGTTCTCTCAACCATAATAACATAATTGGATCATATAACTATCCCTCAACATGCAACAAAGAGTCACTCCAAAGTCACTAATAGCGGAGAACAAACGAAGAGATTATGGTAGGGTACGAAACCACCTCAAAGTTATTCTTTCGGATCAATCTATCATAGAGGTCGTACTAGAATAACACCTTAAGACACATATCAACCAAAACCCTAATGTCACCTAGATACTCCAATGTCACCTCAAGTATCCGTGGGTATGATCATACGATATGCATCACACAATCTCAGATTCATCTATTCAACCAACACAAAGAACTTCAAAGAGTGCCCCAAAGTTTCTACCGGAGAGTCAAGACGAAAATGTGTGCCAACCCCTATGCATAGGTTCATGGGCGGAACCTGCAAGTTGATCACCAAAACATACATCAAGTGAATCACGTGATATCCCATTGTCACCATAGATAAGCATGGCAAGACATACATCAAGTGTTCTCAAATCCTTAAAGAATCAGTCCGATAAGATAACTTCAAAGGGAAAACTCAATCCATTACAAGAGAGTAGAGGGGGGTAAACATCATAAGATCCAACTATAATAGCAAAGCTCGCGATACATCAAGATCGTATCACCTCAAGAACACGAGAGAGAGAGATCAAACACATAGCTACTGGTACATACCATCATCTCCGAGGGTTAACTACTCCCTCCTCGTCATGGAGATCGCCGGGATGATGAACATGGCCACCGGTGAGGGATCCCCCCTCCAACAGGGTGCCGGAACAGGGTCCCGATTGGTTTTTGGTGGCTACAGAGGCTTGCGGCGGCGGAACTCCCGCTCTATTCTGTTCCCTGATGGTTTTAGGGTATATTGATATATATAGGCAAAAGAAGTCGGTCAGGGGAGCCACGAGGGGCCCACGAGGGTGGAGGGCGCGCCCAGGGGGTGGGGGCGCCCCCTGCCTCGTGCCTTCCTCGTTGCTTCCCTTACGTACACTCCAAGTCTTCTGATTGCTTCCGTTCCAAAAATAACTCTCCCGAAGGTTTCACTCCGTTTGGACTCCGTTTGATATTCCTTTTCTGCGAAACACTGAAAGAAGGGAAAAACAGAAACTGGTACTGGGCTCTGGGTTAATAGGTTAGTCCCCAAAATAATATAAAAGTGTTTAATAAAGCCCATAAACATCCAAAACAGATAATATAATAGCATGGAACAATCAAAAATTATAGATACGTTGGAGACGTATCAACATCCCCAAGCTTAATTCCTGCTCGTCCTCGAGTAGGTAAATGATAAAAACAGAATTTTTGATGTGGAATGCTACCTAACATATTTATCAATGTAATCTTCTTTATTGTGGCATGAATGTTCAAATCCATAAGATTCAAGATAAAAGTTTAATATTGACATGAAAACAATAATACTTCAAGCATACTAACAAAGCAATCATGTCTTCTCAAAATAACATGGCCAAAGTAAGCTATCCCTACAAAATCATATAGTCTGGCTATGCTCTATCTTCATGACACAAAGTATTTAAATCATGCACAACCCCGATGACAAGCCAAGCAATTGTTTCATACTTTTGATGTTCTCAAACTTTTTCAATCTTCACGCAATACATGAGCGTGAGCCATGGACATAGCACTATAGGTGGAATAGAATGGTGGTTGTGGAGAAGACAAAAAGGAGAAGATAGTCTCACATTAACTAGGCGTATCAACGGGCTATAGGGATGCCCATCAATAGATATCAATGTGAGTGAGTAGGGATTGCCATGCAACGGATGCACTAGAGCTATAAGTATATGAAAGCTCAAAAAGAAACTAAGTGGGTGTGCATCCAACTTGCTTGCTCACGAAGACCTAGGGCAATTTGAGGAAGCCCATCATTGGAATATACAAGCCAAGTTCTATAATGAAAGATTCCCACTAGTATATGAAAGTGACAACATAAGAGACTCTCTATCATGAAGATCATGGTGCTACTTTGAAGCACAAGTGTGGTAAAAGTATAGTAGCATTGTCCCTTCTCTCTTTTTCTCTCATTTTTTTAGGCCTTCTCCTTTTTTTATGGGCTCTCTTTTTTTAGTCCGGAGTCTCATCCCGACTTGTGGGGGAATCATAGTCTCCATCATCCTTTCCTCACTGGGACAATGCTCTAATAATGATGATCATCACACTTTTATTTACTTACAACTCAAGAGTTACAACTCGATACTTAGAACAAAATATGACTATATGAATGCCTCCGGCAGTGTACCGGGATGTGCAATGACTCATGAGTGACATGTATGAAAGAATTCTGAACGGTGGCTTTGCCACAAATACGATGTCAACTACATGATCATGCAAAGCAATATGACAATGATGGAGCATGTCATAATAAACGGAACAGTGGAAAGTTGCATGGCAATATATCTCGGAATGGCTATGGAAATGCCATAATAGGTAGGTATGGTGGCTGTTTTGAGGAAGGTATATGGTGGGTGTATGATACCGGTGAAAGGTGCGCGGTATTAGAGAGGCTAGCAATGGTGGAAGGGTGAGAGTGTGTATAATCCATGGACTCAACATTAGTCATAAAGAACTCACGTACTTATTGCAAAAATCTATTAGTTATCGAAACAAAGTACTACGCGCATGCTCCTAGGGGGATAGATTGGTAGGAAAAGACCATCGCTCGTCCCCGACCGCCACTCATAAGGAAGACAATCAATAAATAAATCATGCTCCGACTTCATCACATAACGGTTCACCATACGTGCATGCTACGGGAATCACAAACTTTAACACAAGTATTTCTCAAATTCACAACTATTCCACTAGCATGACTCTAATATCACCATCTTCATATCTCAAAACAATCATCAAGTATCAAACTTCTCATAGTATTCAATGCACTTTATATGAAAGTTTTTATTATACCCATCTTGGATGCCATCATATTAGGACTAAATTCATAACCAAAGCAAATTACCATGCTGTTCTAAAGACTCTCAAAATAATATAAGTGAATCACGAGAGTTCATCTATTTCTTCAAAATAAAACCACCATTGTGCTCTAAAAGGATATAAGTGAAGCACTAGAGCAAATGACAAACTACTCCGAAAGATATAAGTGAAGATCGATGAGTAGTCGAATAATTATGTAACTATGTGAAGACTCTCTAACATTTAAGAATTTCAGATCTTGGTATTTTATTCAAACAGCAAGCAAAACAAAAGAAAATAAAATGACGCTCCAAGCAAAACACATATCATGTGGTGAATAAAAATATAGCTCCAAGTAAAATTACCGATGAACGAAGACGAAAGAGGGGATGCCATCCGGGGAATCCCCAAGCTTAGGCTCTTGGTTGTCCTTGAATATTACCTTGGGGTGCCTTGGTCATCCCCGATCTTAGGCTATTTCCACTCCTTATTCCATAGTCCATCGAATCTTTACCCAAAACTTGAAAACTTCACAACACAAAACTCAACAGAGAACTCGTAAGCTCCATTAGTATAAGAAAATAAATCACCACTTAGGTACCGTAATGAACTCATTCTTTATTTATATGAGTGTTAAACCTACTGTATTCCAACTTCTCTATGGTTTATAAACTATTTTACTAGCCATAGATTCATCAAAATAAGCAAACAACACACGAAAAACAGAATCTGTCAAAAACAGAACAGTCTGTAGTAATCTATATCATTCGAATCCTTCTGTAACTCCAAAAATTCTGAAATAAATTGGTAGACCTGAGTAATTTGTCGAGTAATCATCTGCAAAAATAATCAACTAAATATCACTCTCCAGTAAAAAGTTTTAGCTAATCTCGTGAGCGCTAAATTTTCTGTTTTTACAGCAAGATCATAAAGACTTCACCCAAGTCTTCCCAAAGGTTCTACTTGGCACAAACAATAATTAAAACATAAAATCACATATAAACAGAGGCTAGATGGATTATTTATTCCTAACAGAACCAAAAAGCAAGAAACTAAAATAAAATTGGGTTGCCTCCCAACAAGCGCTATCGTTTAACGCCCCTAGCTAGGCATGATGATTTCAATGATGCTCACATAAAACATAAGAATTGAAACATAAAGAGAGCATCATGAAGAATATGACTAGCACATTTAAGCCTAACCCACTTCCTATCCATAGGGATTTTGTGAGCAAACAACTTATGGGAGCAATAATCAACTAGCATAGGAAGGCAAAACAAGCATAACTTTAAAACTTTAAGCGCATAGAGAGGAAACTTGATATTATTGCAATTCCTACAAGCATATATGCCTCCCTCATAATAATTTTCAGTAGCATCATGAATGAATTCAACAATATAACCAGCACCTAAAGCATTCTTTTCATGATCTACAAGCATAAAAATTTACTACTCTCTACATAAGCAAAATTCTTCTCATTCGGAATAGTAGTGGGAGCAAACTCAACAAAATAACTATCATGTGAAGCATAATCCAATTGAAAATTAAAATCATGATGAAAAGTTTCATGTTTATCTTTATTCTTTATAGCATACGTGTCATCACAATAATCATCATAAATAGGAGGCATGCTTTCATCATAATAAGTTTGCTCATCAAAACCTGGGGGACTAAACATATCATCTTCATCAAACATAGCATCCCCAAGCTTGTGGCTTTGCATATCATTAGTATCATGGGTATTCAAGGAATTCATACTAACAACATTGCAATCATGCTCATCATACAAAGATTTAGTGCCAAACATTCTAATGCATTCTTCCTCTAGAAAGTGAGCACAATTATCGGAATCCTTATTTTCACGGAAGATATTAAAAAGATGAAGCATATGAGGCACCCTCAATTCCATTTTTTGTAGTTTTCTTTTATAGACTAAACTAGTGATAAAACAAGAAACTAAAAGATTCGATTGCAAGATCTAAAGATATACCTTCAAGCACTCACCTCCCCGGCAACGGCGCCAGAAAAGAGCTTGATGTCTACTACACAACCTTCTTCTTGTAGACGTTGTTGGGCCTCCAAGTGCAGAGGTTTGTAGGACAGTAGCAAATTTCCCTCAAGTGGATGACCTAAGGTTTATCAATCCGTGGGAGGCGTAGGATGAAGGTGGTCTCTCTCAAACAACCCTGCAACCAAATAACAAAGAGTCTCTTGTGTCCCCAACACACCCAATACAATAGTAAATTGTATAGGTGCACTAGTTCGGCGAAGAGATAGTGATACAAGTGCAATATGGATGATAGATATGAGTATTTGTAATCTGAAAATATAAAAACAGCAAGGTAACAAACGATAAATGTGAGCGTAAACGGTATTGCAATGCTAGGAAACAAGACCTGGGGTTCATACTTTCACTAGTGCAAGTTCTCTCAACCATAATAACATAATTGGATCATATAACTATCCCTCAACATGCAACAAAGAGTCACTCCAAAGTCACTAATAGCGGAGAACAAACGATGAGATTATGGTAGGGTACGAAACCACCTCAAAGTTATTCTTTCGGATCAATCTATCATAGAGTTCGTACTAGAATAACACCTTAAGACACATATCAACAAAAACCCTAATGTCACATCAAGTATCCGTGGGTATGATCATACGATATGCATCACACAATCTCAGATTCATCTATTCAACCAACACAAAGAACTTCAAAGAGTGCCCCAAAGTTTCTACCGGAGAGTCAAGACGAAAACGTGTGCCAACCCCTATGCATAGGTTCATGGGCGGAACCCACAAGTTGATCACCAAAACATACATCAAGTGAATCACGTGATATCCCATTGTCACCATAGATAAGCACGGCAAGACATACATCAAGTGTTCTCAAATCCTTAAAGAAACAATCCGATAAGATAACTTCAAAGGGAAAACTCAATCCATTACAAGAGAGTAGAGGGGGAGAAACATCATAAGGTCCAACTATAATAGCAAAGCTCGTGATACATCAAGATCGTATCACCTCAAGAACACGAGTGAGAGAGAGAGATCAAACACATAGCTACTGGTACATACCCTCAGCCCCGAGGGTGAACTACTCCCTCCTCGTCATGGAGATCGCCGGGATGATGAAGATGGCCACCGGTGAGGGATCCCCCCTCCGGCAGGGTGCCGGAACAGGGTCCCGATTGGTTTTTGGTGGCTACAGCGGCGGCGGAACTCTCGATCTATTCTGTTCCCTGATGGTTTTAGGGTATATTGATATATATAGGCGAAAGAAGTCGGTCAGGGGAGCCATGAGGGGCCCACGAGGGTGGAGGGCGCGCCCCCTGCCTCGTGCCTTCCTCGTTGCTTCCCTTACGTACACTCCAAGTCTTCTGGATTGCTTTCGTTCCAAAAATAACTCTCCTGAAGGTTTCACTCCGTTTGGACTCCATTTGATATTCCTTTTCTGCGAAACACTGAAACAAGGGAAAAAACAGAAACTGGTACTGGGCTCTGGGTTAATAGGTTAGTCCCAAAAATAATATAAAAGTGTTTAATAAAGCCCATAAACATCCAAAACAGATAATATAATAGCATGGAACAATAAAAAATTATAGATACATTGGAGACGTATCAACGACATAAGCCAAACCTTCTCAAATTTTTACCAAGGCATGGTGAGGTCATACAATGGCACCATGCCAGGCGTCATGTTTTTTAAGCATTTATTTCATTTTTTCTATAGTTGAAAACCCAACAAACAAACATTTGTGGTTGACTATTGCCACACATTTCAACGAAATATCTATCCATTATTCCTTGTGAAAGGCATGTGAATTTACTAAATGGCACGAGCATGGTTTTCGAGGCCGTTCTTGTGGACCCTTTCATGCATCGATTGTTTGAACTTGAATTATGCGCATTAATGCCTAGGAAATACACATAATCCCCTAAATATGGCAAATGAACCCGGAAAAGTGCCATATTTGAACACGGTGATTTGCAGGTTGTATGCTCGTCATAGAAAGAACTCGTGGACAAAGGACAAAGGAAATTTGGATCCCCCTTCAATCTTGGTGATTTCCCCCTCGAAACCATGAAACTTCCTCGGATGATGGTTCGTTTTATGAAAGGCGCGCATCACGACATAAGGAAAACATTCTCCAATTTTTACCAGGGCATGGTGAGGCCATACCATGGCACCACACCAGGCGTCATGTTTTCCAACCATGTGTTTCATTTTTTGTATAGTTGTTAACCGAGTAAACGACGCGTTTATGGTTGACTATTGCCACACATTTCCTTGAAATATCTGCCCATTCCTTGTAAAAGGAATGAGAATGTACTAAATAACACGAGCATGGTTTTCCAGACCGTTCTTGTGCACCTTTTCATGCACCGATTGTTCGAATTTGAATTATGTCCATTTAATGCCTAGAAAATGCACATAATCCCCTAAATATGGTAAATGAGCCCGAGAAAATGTCAAATTTGAACACGTTGTATTTGAGGCGGTATGTTGATTGTTGGAAAAAATTGAATGACAAACTAGGACGGAAATTTTGATTCCCCTTCAATGTTGGTGATTTCCCTCTCGAAAGCATTGAACTCCCTCAGTGATGGTTCGATTTATGAAGGGCATGCATGACGACATAAGCCAAACCTTCTCAAATTTTTACCAGGGCATGGTGAGGTCATACCATGGCACCATGCCAGGCGTCATGTTTTTAAGCATTTATTTCATTTTTTTATAGTTGAAAACCCAACAAACAAATATTTGTGGTTGACTATTGCCACACATTTCAACGAAATATCTATCCATTATTCCTTGTGAAAGGCATGTGAATTTACTAAATGGCACGAGCATGGTTTTCCAGGCCGTTCTTATGGACCCTTTCATGCATCGATTGTTTGAACTTGAATTATGCACATTAATGCCTAGGAAATGCACATAATCCCCTAAATATGGCAAATGAACCCGGAAAAGTGCCAAATTTGAACACGGTGATTTGCAGGTTGTATGTTCATCATAGAAAAAAAACTCGTGGACAAAGGACAAAGGAAATTTCGATCCCACTTCAATCTTGGTGATTTCCCCCTCGAAACCATGAAACTTCCTCAGATGATGGTTCGTTTTATGAAAGGCGCGCATGACGACATTTATACCAGGGCACGGTGAGGTCATACCATGGCACCACACCAGGCGTCATGTTTTTCCAAGCATGTATTTCATTTTTGTATAGTTGTTAACCCTGTAAACGACGCGTTTATGGTTGACTATTGCCACACATTTCCTTGAAATATCTTCCCATTCCTTGGAAAAGGCATGAGAATGTACTAAATAGCACGAGCATGGTTTTCCACACCGTTCTTGTGCACCTTTTCATGCACCGATTGTTCGAATTTGAATTATGTGTATAATTAATGCCTAGAAAATGCACACAATCCCCTAAATATGGTAAATGAGTTCGTAAAAATGTCAAATTTGAACACGTTTCATTTGAGGTGGTATGTTGATCGTTGGAAAAAAACTGAATGACAAAGTAGGACAGAAATTTGGATCCCCTTCGATCTTGGTGATTTCCCTCTCGAAAGCATTGAACTTCCTCGGTGATGGTTCGATTTATGAAGGGCGTGCATGACGATATAAATTAAACCTTCTCATCTTTTAAGCAGGGCACGGTGAGGCCATACCATGGCACCATGCCAGCCATTATGTTTTTCAAGCACATATTTCATTGTTCTATAGTTGATAACCTAGTAAATGACGCGTTTGTGGTTGACTATTGCCACACATTCCATTGAAATCTCTGCCCATTCCTTGTAAAAGGCTTGAGAAATTACTAAATACCACGAGTATGGTTTTTCCAGACCGTTCTTGTGCACCCTTTCATGCACCGATTATTTGAATTTGAATTACATGCATTAATGCCTACAAAATGCACATAATCCCCTAAATATTGTAAATGAACCCGGAAAAGTGTCAAATTTGAACACGGTGATTAGCAGGGTTTATGTTCATCAAAAAAACTCATGGATGAAGGACAAAGGAAAATTAGATTCCCATTCAATCTCGGTGATTTACTATCGCACACAATTCATCTCCGTCGCCTCTACGAACCGTGTGTGTTCACTCACACATGCAAAAGGAAAAGAAAACCCTCGCCCGCTTCGTTCCCACTCACTCGCCGCAGGCTCCTCCGCAACTCTGCACCCTAAGCTCGACGGCTGTTGGCGGCGGGCGTAGGTCGCGCTCCAAACGGCACCGAATTTCGCCTCCACCGCTTTCCACCGCCTATCTGCACCGACATTCTAGACTCTGTTCGACTGGGGTTTTCTGTTGGATTGGGCCGGGTATTTTTCTCATGGAGAAGGTAATCAACTTAATTAGCGAAATATTCACTCATCTCTTATCGCAGTCCGTCCGTCGCTGTTAATCAACCGGCGGAAATCGCCGTGGTATCATTTTTGTTCTAGCTGATTCGTGGGTGTTCATTCATGTGTGCACATTGCAAGCACAAATCGGGCGACTGTGGTCATGGCCAGTCAGAAACGAAGTTCTATCTCACCATTCCGGATGACTTCAGGGAGCGCTCGGTATGTTCAATCTCAACCTACCACGGTCGGCATGGCCTAAATTTGTGAATATATACCGTCTGTTGCTACATTATCTATATATTTGCATCAAATCTTTGTTACATTATCTATTTTTAATTCTATATTTTTGTACTTTGCTTGCATCTATATATGGATATCACTACAAAAAAATACACTTCCGTGATCATACGTGTTTGTCACAGTAGGTCGCGTTTTTTGTCATGCATGTACATCCATGACAAATTTATGACAGAATCAAGATAGTCATACCTGTGCTGTCGTAGAAGTGTTCCATGACATTACCAAAATTATCATCACAGAAGTGTCCACTTCCATGACGATAAATCGCGCGTCACAGAAGTGCTTTCGTCAAGGGTGACCGACACGTGGCATCCACCGTAACGGAACGTCGTTAAGCTATCGGGTCGGGTTTTGGATCCGATAACCCGTTAACAGCCCTGACCAATGGGGATTTTCCATGTGTAAAATCATCATTGGCTGGAGGAAACACGTGCCGGCTCATCGTTGGGACAGATGTCATCCACTCATTGGACAGAAGACGCCTATGATACGTCGACACGTGGCACGGCCCAACAGAGGCCCATTCCTATGAAAAGGCCAGCCCGTTTGACTTGGTCAAAAGGTGGCGGGCCGGCCATGGAAAGCCTGTTAATGGCCTGTTCGCATATAGCCCATTTACAGCCCGCTAACCCAAGGCCCGTTACGCCCTATCCGAATTAGGCCCAGTAGCGTCATCTGGGCCATCCAATATGATTCCAGCCCGTTTTCACTTCTGGCCCATGTATGGCCCATGACGTCTTTCGGCCCATATGAGGCCCTATGTAACTCTTGGCCTATTAACGGCCCGTGGTGAAACTAGCCCGTAATGAACAGTGTATCACTTTACACCCATTAACGGCCCGTGGTGAAACTGGCCCTTAATGAACAGTGTATCACTTTATACCCATTAACGGCCCGTTATTCCGTTGGGCCGTTTCCAGCCCATGTTATCTTTCGGCCTTCTCAGTGCTCATTTATTCTTGGGCTCATTTCCAGCATTCGTTTACTTACGGCCCGTTACTGTCATTTTCTCCTTGTGGGCCAAATTCAGCCCGTGGTTACAGTCGGCCCGTTTGTGGTTCGTTAATACGTTGGGCCGTTTTCATAGCGTCATCAAATACGGCTTATTAACGATGGCCCATTATGGTCGGCCCATGAACGAACGATTCCAACTCTAGCCCGTTTACAGCCATAATGCGGCCTGTTATTGGCCCATGTTTGGCCAATCGATCATATGGCCCGTATAAGGCCCATTGATGATACGGCCCGTAGAAGGCCCATTGTTTCTACGACCCGTAGAAGGCCCATTGTTTCTACGGCCCGTACAAGGCCTACTGTTTCTACGGCCCGTAGAAGGCCCACTGTTTCTGCGGCCCGTAGGAGGCCCAGTGTCACTACAGTAAATATTAGCCCATGGTTATTGTGGCCTAGTTTTAAAAAAATAGGTTATTGCAGCCACTAGCAAACCGCGGAAAAAGAACTGCACTGACTACAAGCAAACAAATAAACAAGACAACAAGGAAATAAATAAGCAAGCAACTTATGCTAGGCTATCACGGCTATTACACATATTACATCTACTGGGCATCAATGTTCGCCACCAGTGCAAATATAGGGAACAAAGCAGCATATAAACGCCGCAGCAAAACAAGTCCAGAACTGAAACCACTTCAGAGGAGTTCAAGAAACAATATCCTGGATACCCATAATGCTGGCAAGATGCTTAGCAAGCTTAGTAACTTTCTCTTGTTTGGCGCTTAAATCCTCCAGTGCTTGCTGTTGCACAAGAAAGTACGCATCTGAATTCTGCAGGGACTTCCTCAGTCCTTCAGCTTCTTGCCGCAGCACAGCTGACTGATGCCTTTCAGCTTGTAGCTAAGACTGAAGAAGCCGAAGTGATTCAGGCAGCGAGTTCGAAGAGCTTGTGCCAGCGGTACTGGCCAGTAACCCGAACACTACATCAACGCAGGACTATGGGGTTTTCTCACTGTCTACAAGATCGTTTTTATCACCTTTCTTGGAGGCCAACAGGGTTGTCTCACTGTCTTGAACCTTATCTGCATTACTTTCTCTACCATTGCATAGTGGGGTGCTCTTCTCCAATATTTTGTTTGCATACTACAAGAGAAACAAGCAGACACATCACAGGTTTAGCTTGTAGTATACGAAACTCATTTTGGTAAACCAGTTCAGTAGTAAGGAGGACAGGATAACAGCATGAAACAAACATATATCTATGTACTATGGTCACTGTATTGTCCATATCATTCTAGTTTATGTTCCCTAATCAAGATAGAGACACAGTTCAACTCATATATTTTTAAGACACGGCAGCATAGACGGAATATAAGTGTGAGAAACTACACAGCATTGGCAGCACTTGTAATGTGCATCACATGAGAACATAACTGTTTATACAACTTAAACTGAAATCAACATAGAGCAACAAGTTAGAACAGCAATCCAGTTAAAGAAATAGGTTTAAAACATACCTGTTGCGCCATTGGAGTTTCAATTGGATCCTTCAAATTCGAAAGTAGTTGGTATGAGTAAATACAGTTATGCAACAGCAAAGGAGTATGGACCATAGCTACGGAATCTGACCTGAGAACAGTTGCTCTTCTGCTTTAAACGTGGAGTTTGGGTTAGCTGTGGTGGTCTTCGTGCTTTGGGCACTGCAGTAGCTTTACAAACTGCTCGTGTGGGGGTACTCTGTGGTGGACATAGTGCTTTGTCAACTATAAGTGGGTTACTATCCGCTGGGGTTGCGGTTAGATGGGTTGTAGCTGGTTCTCTGCCCAACGGTGTAAGTGTGCAATCTAGAAGAGTCTTGATTATGTGTGGTGGGGCTAGTTTGTGGGCCAGTACAACCATGGTTCTATCTGCATTGACGGGTAGCACTGTCTTTTGTGAAGAACGGGTTTTTGCTCCCTTAGATACTGCCATCACCCCCTCCAATTCAAATGGCTGATAAACAAGAAAAGAAATTGAACATACAGACATTGTATGATAGACAGATGTGGTAATTCACATATATGTTGTCTAACCAAACAGGACAGCATGACACAATTTCACATATATGATGCCTAACTAAACAGGATAGCATGACACAGTTTCAGATATATGATGGATAACTTAACAGGATATAATGGCATAATTCAACATATGATGAGTACCTAAACAGGATGACATGACAAAACTATATGATGTCTTTCTAAAATAGGTTGGGATGAAATAATTCACATACATGTTGTCTAAGTATACAGGATGGCATGATATAATTGACATAATTGATTCATATACTAAGCAACTGGCACTCGCGTGTATGATCTCTAAACCAAGCAGATAGAATTCAATATTGTGCATATGATGTCTAAACTAAGCAATGCAAGACACCATATGCATCATATGAGAAATATAAACATTGCAACTTAGAGCATACACCTCAGGTGGGATATAGGACTGGTCATCTGTCTCTGAATCCTCCTCTGAGGAGCTCCCTGTAACCGTCGAGATATATGCTTCAACAGGTACCATTGCCTGCTCTGAAGACCTTGTTTTCACTCCAGATTTTTCCATAACCGGCTCAAATGGCTGATACACATGAAGAGTAGTTCAATATACACAGATTGTCGCCAAATGGAATACGTAATGAAAAAAAAGATGGCATGAGATAATTCACATATATGATGCCTGGCTCCATGGCGGTGCATAATTCACATATATGATAACTGGCTGAAAAACATGGCATTGCATAATTCACATATCTGATATAGAAAGCAAACAGGAGGCATTCACACAAAGCATGTCTAATCTAAGCAGATGGCATGGCAATGCAAGACACCATATGCATGATATGAGCAATATAACCCAGCCAAGTTAGAGCATGCACCTCGGGGGGGATACGACTGGTCATCTCTCTCTGAATCCTCCTCTAAGGAGCTATCTGTAACCAGCAAGAAATCTGCATCGACAGGTAGCACTGACTGCTCAGAAGACCTTGTTTTCACTCCAGATTTTCCCATGACCGACTCAAATGGCTGATGCACAGGAAGAGTAGATGAATGTATAAACATTGTTGACAAATGGAATACATTATGGAAAAAAATATGGCACAATACAATTCACATATACGATGACTGGCTAAACAGGATGGCATTGCATGATTCACGTATATGATGCCTGGCTAAAGAAGATGGCATTGCATAATTCCCATATACTCCCTCCGTTCCTAAATATTTGTCTTTTTAGATATTTCAAATGGACTACCACATACGGATGTATATAGACATATTTTAGAGTGTAGATTCACTCATTTTGTTCCGTATGTAGTCACTTGTTGAAATCTCTAAAAAGACAAATATTTAGGAATGGTGGGAGTATGATATAGAAACCAAACAGGTGGCATTCACACAAAGCAAATCTAAACTAAGCTGATGACATATAAGATGTATAATGTAAGCAATGCAAGGCGCCATATGCATGATATGGCCAACATCAGCATGCCAGGTTAGAGCAAACACCTCAGGTGGTAAACAGGCGTGGTCGGCTCCTTCTGAATCTCCATCTGAACAGTTATCTTCCGCTGGAATACAATCTAGAAATGCAGGAGGGGGGGCACTTCGCCCACCATGGAGCGGCGTCTACATGACATTATATTCGCACGCAACGGTCTTCTCTTTTTCTCTACATGTTCAGTACGATTGTGTACAATATCTGACATGCATAATAAAAAAATAGTTAGATTTTGTAAGGCCTAAGGGGTGCATGCAAAAATCAAGACTGATGGTAGCAAACGAGTGGATGGATCCAAAACTAATGATAGCGGGTAGATTATAACTTTAGTTTAAAAAGATAGACAATGGATCATCTATTGTTTGTAGCCCACCCAACATGAACCACATAGAAGACCCCAGATGAACCAGATGGTAGACAGATACTATTCATTGCTGGCTCGATATGAGACCCATGGGCAATTCAAAACTCAAGATTGAACGATAAAGTAGCAAGTAATAATAACCGATGTATAACGTAAGCAAACACGAAAGACTGTGACCTCTCTTCCGGAACTGTGTAGTCCTCAAGTTCATCTGCTCAGTCGATGATGGTAATGCAGTTGGCGTGGCTGCCGTCAACGGGGAAGATGATCTGAGGCGGTGAAAGGAAGTCTGCAGGGGGGATCTCTGCTGCAGTGAACGCTTCTGTCGATGGTGCACCTCAGGTGGGGTGGATGACGGCACGGCAGGAGCAGGACATAACACACAGAGTTTTCTTTGACGCCTATCTGAAAATGAAGTAAATCTGTAAGGGCTCCTTAGAATTGGAGGATTCTATAAACGCAGGGACAGGAAAAACACAGGAATAGGATAGGAATGCACGTGCAAAACAGAGCATTTGGAAACATAGGATTTCAGTCAACCTGGGTGTTTGGCTCACATGAATTGGAAGAACAGAGGAATGGAGAAACAAAGTGATGCGACGAGTGTACAACCTCTTTGGCATAGCCTTGTGGACCTCAGCATCATTGGGTTGGACGTGGAGGATGGTGATGATGCTGGTGTGACTGTCAGAGGCGGGGAAGAAGATCCGAGGCCTCTGGAAATGGCGCCAAGGGTACTGCTCTGCTGTGATGGACGGTTCCGTCGTTGGAGTAGCTCCGCTAAGGTGTACGGCGATGAGGCTGAAGCATGAAAAGACAGACAACGTTAATCTGAAGTGGGACCCTAATATCATCTGCAATAGATGATGTAAAATACATCACCAAAAAGTGCTAGATGTAAAACGCATCAGCCGCGCCACGGCCGCTCCGACAGATGCTGTAAGTACTGTTCACTCTGAACTTAACTGAAGAAAATGAACTTCACAGTCGAAACTGAATTTTACCGTCGAAACTGTTTGAACTAGTAACAGAGCATTGCAATAGATGTTTAGGGCGTTCAAGCACTAGTAGCAGAGAAGCAGTGATCTAAATCAGCAGACGCTCGAGCAGGGAACACACTAGCAGAGAGCAAGTCGTGCAGTAGCACCGCAAGCAAGTGCTAAAGCAGCAACCCCTGTAGCTGCCGGAGGTCGTGCAGCAGCAGCGCAAGCGAGAGCAAGAACAGAGAAGCAGCACGAACGAAAGCAGGAGCAGTGCAGCAGCGCGACCGACAGCAAGAACAGAGCCGCAGCGCGAGCGAGAGCTGGAGCAGCTGCAGCTAGTGTCGTTGTGGAAGTCGCCGCCGAGGAAGCAACGACATGGGGGAGAGACGCCGTGGATGATGTGGCCGGTGACGACGCCGTCGATGGAGACACGCCATGTCTGCTCGGTATCGAGCACCGGAAGCCCCGTGAGATCGAATAAAAGATAAAATGCAGCGGTGAGTGCAGAACCTCCTTGGTGGCGCCGAGTTGGCCTCGGCTTCATCGGAGGAATTGGTGAGGGTGCTGCGGTTCCGGTGGGGCAGGTCAATACGACGCTGTGGGGATTCAGGTGGCGCGATAGACGAGGCGAACGTCGGGGCAGCTCCTTGGAGGTGGAGGACGGGGCGGCTGATCCGGCGGGACGACGAGATCGACAACGGATCCTCATCCGGTGCGGTGGATGAGGGACGGCGAGCTGTTGCGGTGGACGACGTAGTCGGGGAAGAGTCTCCGGCTGGGCGGCGGTCGGGAGGCCGACGGAGGAGCGTGGGGTTTCGCGGGTTTTGGCAGTCTCGGTGTACGAATGGGGGGTGGCGAAGGGGGAGGGGGAGCCAAGCTTAGGGACGCGCTTGTCCAAAATGTAGGGTATGTTACCAGCGTAACCCCACCGGTTTTGACACCACGACGTGGAGCTTCATTTCCGGCTGAGGGGTAGAAGGGGGATTTCGCGTGTCTGGGCTGCGGGAGCGATTTTGGATGAGGAGGGAGTTCTCGCGCGCGTCCAAATTTCTGGATAACAAGGCGCGGCGCGGGTTGAAGAAGCGGGAGTTTCAAAGCAGGTGAGACAAAAGATACTCGAGCTTGAAAATTTCGGGATAACAAGGTGCGGATTCCTTGTTCGGCAGAACAAACTTAACGTGTAAAAAAACAATTCTTACAAGACACAAGAGAGTCATGTCCCCTTTTACTATATTGCTATAGATGCCATTGAAAAAACTACAAGAAAAATGTAAAAAAATCGGGAGAACAAGATTACCCTGCACAGTACCAAATCAATCCGCACTTCCCTCAACAACAACAAAAAACAAATCAATTCCCACCAAAGAAAGAGTAATGTCCCTTTTTATATGATTACAGATGCCATGATCTCGAATTTCAATTTTTGAATCCACGTTATGTTGAATTCAAATATATCGTTAGGTGACCTTGCGGTTTATAATTGATGTAGTCGTACATTTTGATCTTCCATCATATATGAACATTTTACTCCATCATGTGAACATATATATTGTCGTCTACCATATGGACTAAATTTGAATCAATTTTCCTTATTTGAATACGATTGTTGTCAAGTTATACAGTAATTTAAATATTATCTTGATAACAAAAAACATACATATAGCAGTAATCATATTTCACTATGAACTACATGTACCATACGCTCTCCAATTCAAATATTTGTATCCATTTTATGTTGAATTCAAATCATAGTACATTATTGGTCTAGGTAGCGAGATGTTTGGGATAATCTAAACCCTGTTTTTATACGTATAATTTTTGGCTGAATTGGGACAAGTTTTGGTATAAGCCTCTTGCAAAACCGGAGATTCTCTCAGCAAGCCTTGTGGTTTCGAGAGGGAACGTGTCACCTTTGTGTGCGAAACGATATACGCTGCCTCCCCCCTGATTTTATTTACAGAGGCAACATAGAACTATATGAGTGCCCTGTTAAATTTTGGAATTATTTCGGGTTCATTTGGTCTTTTTATACATTAATTGAGTTTCTGGACTTTTAATGTGCATAATCTAAATATGATTGCATGCACATGCTCCGGTGCACCAAAGTGGGTTGAAAAATCACATGTGTGCCCTTGGTTGAATTTCTAGGTCCCATGGAAGAAATGAGAATGAAATTCAAACATCTGGGTGTCATGACTCGGCCGAGAACATCGAGAAACTTTGATTTTAAATTCATGTAAATCCAAAACTTGCCTGGAAATCATGAAACTTGGCATGGTGTCATGTCATGGCACTAACATGTTGTGGTAAAAAATTGGGCCGATTTGGAAGCTCGTGGTTCTAAGAGGGAACGTGCCACCTTTGAGTGTGAAACGATATACGCTGCCCCCCCCCCTTGAGTTTCTTAACAAAGGCAACATAGAACTACATTAGTGCCCTGTTAAATTTTGGAATTATTCCGGGTTCGTTTGTCGTTTTTATACATTAATTGAGTTTCTAGTCATTTAATGTGCATAAGTCAAATTTGAACTACAAGCACATGCTCTCGTGCACCAAAGTTGGTTCAAAATTCACATTTGTGTCTCGGGTGAATTTCTAGGTCCCATGCAAGAAATGAGAATAAAATTAAAACATCTGGGCATCATGGCTCGGCCGAGAACATTGAGAAACTTGGTTTTAAAATTCTTGTAAATCCAAAACACGTCTGAAAATCATGAAACTTGGCATGGATGTCATGTCATGGTACTACCATGTTGTGGTAAAAAAATTGGCCGAATAGGAACAGATTTTGGTATAAGCTTCTTGCAAACCGAAGCTTCTCTCAAGAAGGCTCGTGGTTCTGAGAGGGAACGTGCTACCTTTGAGTGCGAAATGATATACGTTGTCCCCCTTGAGTTTATTTACAAAGGCAACATAGAACTACATGAGTGACCTGTTAAATTTTGGAATTATTCCGGCTTCGTTTGGCCTTATTTACACATTAATTGAGTTTTTGGTCATTTAATGTGCATAATTCAAATTTGAACTACAAGCACATGCTCCCGTGCACCAAAGTTGGTTGAAAAATCACATTTGTGTCCTCGGGTGAATTTCTACTCCCTCCTTCCATCTATATAGGTCCTAATGCGTTTTTCGAGGCTAACTTTGACCAAACGTTAGAGCAATAATATATGACATGCAACTTACACAAATCATACCTTCAAATTTGTATGTCAAAGGAGCTTCCAATAATATAATTTTCATAGTTACATCTCATGTGCTATTAATCTTGTCAATAGTCAAAGGCTGTCTTGAAAAACACATTAGGCCCTATATAGATGGAAGGAGGGAGTAGGTCCCATGCAAAAAATGAGAATAAAATTCAAACATCTGGGCATCGTGGCTCGGTCGAGAAAATTGAGAAACTTGGTTTTAAAATCATGAAACTTGGCATGGTGTCATGTCATGGTAGTACCATGCCGTGGTAAAAAAAATTGGCCGAATAGGAACAAATTTTGGTATAAGCTTCTTGCAAATCGGAGCTTCTCTCAAGAAGGCTCGTGGTTCTGGGAGGGAACGTGTCACCTTTGTGTGCATAATTCAAATTTGAAATACAAGCACATGTTCCAGTGCACCAAAGTTGGTTGAAAAATCGCATGTGTGTCCTCGGGTAAATTTCTAGGTTCCATGCAAGAAATGGGAATGAAATTCAAAATTCTGGGCGTCGTGGCTGGGTTGGAAACATTGAGAAACTTAGTTTTCTAATTCCTGTAAATCCAAAACACGCATGAAAATAATGAAACTTGGCTTGGTGCCATGACATGGCACCAACATGCTGTGGTAAATTTGCAGTCCTATTTGCGAAGGCGCACACATTAACAAACAACAAAGTC
Organism: Aegilops tauschii subsp. strangulata; assembly: GCF_002575655.3. Classification (NCBI taxonomy): domain Eukaryota; kingdom Viridiplantae; phylum Streptophyta; class Magnoliopsida; order Poales; family Poaceae; genus Aegilops; species Aegilops tauschii. The sequence continues at coordinate 125,249,549 of NC_053038.3, read as the reverse complement.
ATTTTGGAACAAGTGCTGTCACGTTACAATCGGAAACACAAGTATTATTGAAACCGTGGGCGTTCTACTTACTAGTACCATTTACGTGCCGCCACGCGTCCCCATTTTTTATTAGCTAGGAGGCGCCGTGCAAGGTAGCTATTTGAGTACGAGAGGCGTGCGATCAGACCCCTGCACGTGCTTATCGGGAGGAGAGCCCTTTGACCTCCATCTGCCGTCCACCTCTCTCCCAAGGTCTCCATTAATGGCGCCCGAGCCTCTGTTTAATGGCCTGGCTATGTCTCACTCGACTGAGATTTAAGAGAGAAAAAAGAAAATCTGAAAGCACGGATCTTGATGTAAGATCCGACAGACCTATATAGCATCTACTGCGACTTATAGCAAGACTGATGAATATATAAGGACGATTAATTTTTATTTATCAAAGAAGGGCTTGCCCCTTCCGATTTTCATTACTGAAAACCACCACAATTCACAAGAAGTTCAGCACAACTCATTGAGAAACCACAATTCAAGGGGCAGAGGCACAAGGGGCAGTGGAGCACGGTGAGGTCCATCGAGACCTTAGAGAGCTCCATCGTAGGGTCCTGTTCGGTCTGCATGATCTCGCCCTCCTCGTGCACAACCATCTCTCGACTTGGGCCGGGGTATTACAAAGCTTTACCGTCACATATTTTATACTACTTCAAGGTGCATTAAATCAACACATGCAAGTATCAAAAGGAGAGTCACGGCATGCATGCATGCATTGTAATTAATGCATCGGTAAATGCAAATTATTGAAATATATCGAGTGCAGTGCTTTGATGTGTCGCGTCAACTCGTACATCAACGAGAAGTTTGATTATCCTCTCCCTCGCGGACTTAACTGCACCTGCCTTTGGCTGTATGACAGGTTGGCCACACACCTGTCGGGCCCACCTGTCATACACGCAAAGGCAGGAGCGTCCTCCCTCGCCCATGAGCGTGGTGGCTGGCAAGACTAGGAGAAGCTTTCGCTACACGCTCTCCCTCCCGCACGCGGTGGACATGCAGCAGTTCAGTCGGTGTCAGATGGCCAGAAGCGTACTGTAGTACTCCTCCAGTGCAGTAGTACTCCATCATTGTTCGACTTCCCGAAGAGGCGAAGAGTCAAGCGCAGCCCGGACGCTCGTGTGTCAGTTTCATGTGTAGAGTAGTCTAGGATAGCGTGTACCGTGCCTGTAAGCTTAAAATCGTTGGGGTCGGCTCCATGCTATGTGGCTGTCTCGAAGTTTTTAAAAACAAATTAAAATAGTCTTCTGGCCCTACCTGACACCCTGGTGATTGTAGTTTGCACGCTCATCTGGTCAAGACAGGAATATATATTTTAATTTGTTTTTTTCGAAAAGGGGGACTCCCCGGCCTCTACATCAGAACGATGCATACGGCCACATATATTTTAATTTGTGGTGGGTAAATGTTAGAGGTTGTAGCAAATATATTGTACACTGCGGGTCTTTCAGCCAAGTTTAGAGGCAAGCATGTGGGGCCAGTGCCATGATGTGTCGCGTCAACTCGTACAACGAGGAGAAGCTTGATTTTACTACAGGCCTTCTCCCTCACCCATGCACGCGGTTGCTCGCAAACAAGGACAGGCTTTTGCTTAGTAGTACTTCTACAACAAGCTATCCGTCCCGCCCGCGGTGGATGGACATGCAGCACTAGATTCGACACTGTAGAAGCAGTAGTAGTAACATCATTGTTCGTCTTCTCGAAGAGGCGAAGAGCCAAGCGCAAACCGAACGTTGCAGTTGCGAACATTGGAGCACGCATATAGCCAGGCTCTTGCATGAGACAAAATTGCTATGTGAGCCCACTATTGTACTAGTACGTACAACTACTTGTTAGTATAGCCCTGTAAACCAGAAAGGAGTATTTGCCCTTCTAGAGATTTCAACAAGTGACTGGACTACACCGAGACGGAGTACATATGGAGCAAAATGAGTGAATCTGCACCGTAAATAAGTACGTACTAGTTCTATCGTTTTCCTCTCCGAGGTGCACAATATTGAGTATACTGACTAGTCTCTTTTTGGCATGCATTTACGTTTTTTTTACACAATACAGACGCAAGTGCTCATATACACGCGCATACACTCACCCCTATGAACGCACACACGCATGGCACTATCATCTTGAAATTTACGAAGTCACCATAGGCACCTCGTCGTCGACAATGTAGGAAAATTATGAGGGGGGGGGTCTCTCCAACAGTGTTCCTTGGCTCGCACCTAGCATCACGGTGGTCGAACTTGGAGTCATTCATCTGGTACACGTGGCATCTCAAATCTGGACACAAGGTGACGCGACCTCTCACTTCCTCCGCCATTTGAAGCGGCACGCCGGTGGAGGGCTAGCATACTCCAATATTAGGTTGGCTCTATGTGATGTGGCAACTTCATATACTAACCGGATGCTGGCTATACTCCCTCTGTAAATAAATACATGGTGTATTGTTTTATTCCTATCGGCGAGGTAACTTAATGTCTTTTTGCTACTTAATAGGATTACATGCAATGAACTAACCACCGCATGTGATGTTTGGTAGTCTCAAGTCATTGAAAGCATGCACGGGCACGGAGGGGGACGCAGCTTCATTGACTTACTGCACCTGCCTTTGGGTGTATGACACGTGGGTCCAACGGGTGGCTGGCCAACCTGTCATACAGCCAAAGGCAGGTGCAGTAGAGGGGCGAGGAGTAGATGGCCAACACGCACGTGAATTCAACGCAGTCTGCACTTCCCATATAAAGGCTCCCGCCAGTCCAATCTACGAAATCCTACGCACCTACCCACCTAAGGGCAAGAGTGATCACTCCAATCGCAAGATCAGTTGACTAGAAGCTAGACCCATGGAGGCGATGACCGCGAGCATCAGCCGGCTGTGCCAGATGGTCCACGACGCCGGCCTGCATCCTGGCACCAAGGAATGTCTCCAGGTAGTGCTTGAGGCCGCCAGGGCGAGGGGCCGCTTGGACGACAGCTTCGTCTCCTTGTTCGACGAGGTCCTCGTCGGCTTCCTCGACAAGTTCACCGTCGTCAAGAAGCTCGCGGACGACCTTGACGTACGCCTCCAGCCCACGCGCCCAGGCTCTGTGATGCCTGCCACCCTCAACAGCCTCTATGGTGACAACCTCTTCGACGCACTGGTGGCCCTACGACTGCCCGCCGTCGCGCCGAAGAATGTCCACCTCGAGGTCGCGCTCGCCGCGCAGCGCCTGGCGCAGCAAGACACCATCGACATAATCACCCACGTCTACGCGCAAATCGTCCACAAGGACTACTACATGCAAGAGGAGGACGATAGGACGCTGGCCTTCTTGGACCGTAGGGCAACCTTGGACGGCATTGTTTAGAAGCACGTTGAGCTTGCCGCCAACGCCGCTGCTCCTCACACGTCGGTTGGTGACCCGGTGCACTAGGGCGTGAGGATGTCGTTGATGGATCCGTATGTATCTTTATCTTTCCGTCAAATCCATGTAGTAGTATACAATACTACTAGTAATTATCTTACCTTTCGCATCAACTTCATAATTTTCCTACGTACTCCATGCATGAACCGTGCCAGAACCAAACTTCTCATTACTCTAGGGAAAATCGTTATTTCTATCTATCGGTCACCCCATGGAGCAGAACCAAATTTTACAAGTTACAAGTTCAAAAGGAAAAGCCTGCTGTGTTCGCGTCGCACCCCCACACGGTTTGTCCGGCACGCCGCTCAAGGGGGAATGCGTGTTGTGTTGCATTTTCACTTACAAGTGGGACCGCAGTTGAGCAAACCGACTATCGGCAAACCCCCACCCCGCCCACCGTGTGATGGCTGAGAAAACAGGAGGGAGAAGAGATGGTTGTAGCTAGCACGGACTCCAAGAAAATTGGTGTCAGATGGGACTCGTGTGGGTGGCGTGTGCCATACTGCTAGACATGAATGCTAGTTATCGCCCATGCCACCCCACTATATCGAGGTGCTGGTTACTCCACTATATCGAGTACGTAGAACAAATTTCCTGGAGTCCGTGCTCGGCCCTCCTCTATCTCTCTTCTCAGCCAGCCAGCAGAGGCGCGGAACCCATCGTCTGTTTGCTCATATGCGGTCCCACATGTCAGTGAAAACGCAAGAGGACCCACTGAACCTGCACATCTTTCACCTCGATGTGCTGGTGATGAAAAACAAATCCAATAAAGATCTTCGGTGGCCGCTTTTGGAGTTACTCAAGAGTAGTAAGATTCTATTTACAGTTTAACCCAAGATGCACATCACGTGGCTTCACCTACCACTCTATTTTCTTGCATGACACGACCTGGATGCTGGATGTCCCACGTGTCGGCAAAAGGAGGAAGAACTCGACCAAATCTTCGGTTGTGCTCTCGGATTAGACTAGTTGTGCTAACTTAAAATTTTATTGTGTAGAATGGATGCAAGTTTTGGTATTGGGAAGAAGAGTACAATGATATATTGATAGAGCACAATTTAGTAGATGTTCTAGCACTTTTAGCTAGCATAGAGGCTAGAGATGAGACTAGTGCACTTGTTGATAGAATAGAGGCTAGACATGTCTACTTCTTTACACTCGAAGAAGAAAGAAGCACGCAAGATCGAGCCTCCGCAGATCAACAATGAATGCATCAAGAAGGCACTAATCCAACTTACAGGAGCAGTTATGGAAGTTGGATATCTTCTAAAATGTATTCTTGTGGTTCTTGTTTTCTTTGGTCTTGCTTTTCTAGTCAAAATTTTGGTGATGTATTTCCATGTACCAAAAAATCAATGATGAAAAAAGGATATGTGTTTGCAAAGAAAAATGTACGCGGCCGGGATGCGGTCGCGCGTTCAGCGCATGACCACCACATCCGAGAAATGGCCCGGACACGACCCCATTGCCCTACCCAAATGGATAGAATCCGGGCAAAACAGAGGTCCGTTTGGGGTCGTGCGTTGGAGTTGGCCTTACAAGTGGGACCGCAGTTGAGGAAAACGACTATCGGCAAACCCCCACCTCGCCCGCCGCGCGATGGCTGAGTTAGAGAAACGACTAGGTTGAAGAGATTGCTGTAGCACGGACTCCAAGAAATATGGTGTCAGATGGAAGTCGTGCTGGTGGTGTGTGCCGTACTCCTGGACGTGAATGCTTGTTCTGGCCCATGCCACCCTACTACTCCTAGTACTACTTATAGTAGTAGTATCGAGGATTCGAGGTGTTGGTTACGTACAGCAAACACATTAACATATGGCCCACCTCACACTGTGGCCAAATTTCCTGGAGTCTGTGCTAGGTTAAAAAGTGTTCTTTGTGAGGATGGGTGGCTGGTCTCAAGTTTAAAAATTGTTGTATTACGTACGTAGACGTAGAGATAGTGCAGCATGTGAAGCTAGTACAAATAGTGTACTATTGTTGATTGGCCTCATCCGATAACCTGTTGCAATGCACGTACAATTATGTATTCGAAAAATATTTTTTTGCCTCGTCGCAGCACCCACTCAGAGAAGCGACTCGATAGCCATTCATAAATTTAGTAAGTTTATCACAGGCATATCATTTTATTACATAGAACAGGTCATCAACCCACAACAACAACGAGGATAGATTATAAATACTAAAGTTTTCATCACACAACAAATAACAAGCAATGAAATGAACTTCAACTCAACCAATCCTCGGCGTTGGAAATGCTTGCTTTGAACCACAAGTGATTCTCTGGGAAGGGCCAGCTATTGTAAATCTCGAGGCCAACGCAGGACTGATCATCTAGGCTGAAGCGGCCTACTATATCACGACCAGGGTAGGTAACCACCGAAATGTCCGACGTATAGATACAGTTGCTTCTCATAAATGGTAGTAACGTTGTGTCAACAGTAGCTGGATCGGCTTTCACCATCATTGGATAGTTTTGTCCAAGGAAGAGCGAGTTTACTCCAAGAGCGAGTTTACTCCAAGAGTACTAATAAATAACTTTGATGTGTCCCGTTAACTCGCAGAACGACGAGAAGCTTGCTTACTACGCCTTCTCCCTCGCCAACGCGTGCGCGGTGGCTCGCAGCACGAGGAGAAACTTTTGCTTAAAAGTGGTGGACGTGCAGCAGTTCATTTGGTGTCAGATTGCCAGAAGTACTACTGTAGTACCATCATTATTGTTCGACTTCCGGAAGAGGAGAAGAGCCAAGCGCAAGGTCACCTACTAACCTAGTACAGTACTACTATAGCCAAAGCTGGTCCACCTTTTTAGAGCATGGTTAATAAATATAGGCGGCTCTTGCAGCGGCACATCATTTAGAGCAAGTACTCTCTTCGTAGGAACAAAGGAAGTGAAACAAAAGTTGGAGTGGATGCTAGATTGCCAATTAAAAGATGATTACATAGGGAAAAAAATCCTATAGCATTCTATCCTATGAATCAAACGACCATTGTAGGAAAATTATGAGGGGGGTCTCTCCAACAGTGTTCCTGGGCTCGCACCTAAGATCACGGTGGTCGAACTTGGAGTCATTCATCTGGTACACGTGGCATCTCAGATCTGGACACAAGGTGACGCGACCTCTCACTTCCTCCGCCATTTGAAGCGGCGCGCCGGTGGAGGGCTAGCATACTCCAATATTAGGTTGGCTCTATGTGATGTGGCAACTTCATATACTAACCGGATGCTGGCTATACTACTACGGTACTCACACTCCAAGAAGTGACTCGAAAACCATTCATAAATTGAGTCTATGACATGCATTCACAACTGAAATGTACCATTCATTAAATACAACAAGTCATCAACACACAATGATAACGAGGATACATGTTGGATTATAGATTATTTCCAACAAAACATTCTAGCAAATACTAAAGTTTTCTTCACACAACAAATAATAAGCAATGAAATGAACTTCAACTCAACCAATCCTCGGCGTTGGAAACGCTTGCTTTGAACCATAGGTGCTCTGGGAAGGGCCAGCTATTGTCAATATCGAGAGCAATGCAGGACTGATCATCCAGGCTGAAGCGGCATATATCAGGACCAGGGTAGGGAATCACCGAAATGTCCGGGGTATAGATACAGTTGCTTCTCATAAATGGTAGTAACGTTGTGTCAACAGCAGCTGGATCGCCTTTCACCATCATTGGATAGTTTGGTCCAAGGAAGAGCGAGTTTGTTCCAAGACTATCAATACTGAACCAGGGAGAAGGTGTTTGCGCTAGCACACAGTATCCGTCCTGAATACCATGCAACGGGTGTTGGAATAGGTCAGGAGAGGGCGACCATGGGAGACAACACCTGCTTCCTCAGTAGTAACAGTCTGAGTGCACTGTATACAGACAAGAAGAGGTGATCCATCGGAATGAGTTGCCAGGCGCCACTGAGTATATAAGTTCTGCTCCTCCTCATGCTCGTGATCATCACCATCATCATCTCCCCCTTGCTTATAAATTTTTTCAAGTATAGGTGGTGGAATGTTCACAGGACCTTGGAAACACAAGAAGAAGGTTAATTAGTAAAGGGAAACTTGCTAACCCGCATGCATGTGGATGAAACAATTATAATTACGGTGGAAGACAAACGTACCGAAACTACGAGGATCCCATGCAAAAACAGTGCCACGAGTGGTGGCAGCAAACACAAGATCCTCGTATTCAATTGCATCACAGTACACATCCGTGTATAGAAACTGATTTTTGAGCAATATCCATCCAGTCGAACCACGAAGGACGGCAACAAGCTTGTCGAAGATAGCAACAACTTGATAGTTCTTGTAATTCCAAGAGCAGTTGGGAACTCGACAAATTGCTATCTTCAGTAGACGACAGTCACCATGATCGTATTTGAACGTATGTAGATCATCTGTGTGCTCAACCTCAGGGCACTCGGAGATTTTTGGAAGTGGAATCCGCTGACGAGTGTACACATTCACAAGTTCCCACTCGCAATTGTACCCAATATAAACAACCCAATCTCCATTTGTGCCAGCCCAGGACTTACCCTTAAGCGATGGCATCTTGACATCACACGTATCATTATCAAGCGGCATCAACTTGCACAAGGCGAGGCCTCCGTCATCCGCGCCCATGCGAACAGGCTTATAGCAAAGAAGATAAGGGAGATCAAACCGCTCCTGGACCCTTGGGTTCCTTGTAATGATGTTATTAGTTGAGTCGAGAATGGGCTTGAACGAACCTGCCATGCTAGCCGAGGTGATGACGTTGCACCGATCAATGAGTTCCCCCACCACGTCATCTTTCAGATCGGGGGAAGAATAACGGGGTCGTTTCCGGCTTGTTCCCTCCATGGAGAAGACGATCGAACAATGGCAGAAGGAAGGGTGAAGGAAAATGGAGGAGGGAGGAAGAGCATGCGACAGCAGTTCCAAATCGAGAGAGAAAGGCGAAGAGTCGGTGGACGGTTGCCAGTTTGCCACGGTACACGAAGAGGCGCCCCGGCCTGCACGTCCTTTCGGAAATTGTACAAAAGGACTCGCCGTCGTCTCACTGACATGTTGGAACGGGACCACATGTCAACGAAACATCGTGTGTAATTTCTCGTGCAAAATGCGATCTGGCCGCGTTGGCCCGAGGTGCCGCACTATTTCTCGACTTTAATTTTTAATGGCGTGCCGTTCAGTTTTGAAGCACGACTAACTGGTACTGTTTGCAGAGAAAATATAAACTACTCTACCACTACTCCACCTCTAGTACTAGTAGTATAAAAAAGATATATAGGCTGGAGCTTCAGAGCTTTCTTGCTAAGGGCTGCCCACTTGCTTCTCACACTATCACCCTCTCTCCAGATCTAAAAAGGACGGCCTCTCTCTCCCTCCTCACCGGTGGTCACAGATCCGCCGGGGAAGAAAAGGACGTGCAGTGTTGACGCACTCGTCGTCGGCGAGCGAGGTCACGCACTGACGACAAGGCCGTCCTCTCAGACCTAGCGCCCGCGCGGGATGGCCTCCGTCCCCAAGCTCGCTGTCGTAGTGCGTGTGGAGGACGATGACCACGAGCGAAGCCACTTCCCGCCGACCCTCAGGTATGCTACCTCTTTTCGAACCATACCCTTGTTCTATTGCCCCATCTACCATGTTGCTGCATGTGGATCTTTTTCCACTCCACCATCTTCCCAATTTGCTATCCTCTGCTCTGTTGGTCACGTAGACGAAAACCTTAATTTGCACTATTAAAGGAAACCCTACTTCATGCAGACTAATCCATATCTGGGTTGAATAAGGAAAGGAAGGGAGACTGTACTGTCCAAGAGAGTAGGCATCAAACCCGCATCTAGGTTGAGAAGGGGAAAATCAGTAGCTAAGGAACGAGTCTCGTGTCTCTTGGTTGAAGAAGGGTAGAAAGGCATGACAACACAATAGAGAATGACCAGGTCGATCGGTTTGTTGTCCTCACATAGGAAAAAGGTGGCTAAACATAACAAAAATGGGACGTAATCCACATATGCTGCCTGGATATTTGTTGCTCTGGGCAACCATACCTCCCTCACCACTCTATGCGTCCGTGGAGGTACATCGTACTGGTGCGCCCACTGTCCGAATGGGCCTCGCATGCTCTTAGTCTAACTTTTTTGCTGTTAGTATAACGCCAGCAGTCAAGTCAAGCAATGCTACTGCTAAAGTGATGCCACATTTAACTAATGCCGCACTCAGTCTAATGCCACCGATAAATTTAAGCAATGCCATTTAATGTCACTGGATTATTTCAGGGTTAGCTATTGATTGTGGATGTATTAAAGATTTTTCAACTAAGGCATTCTAATGATGTTGCACAGCTAGTATACCAACGATGAAACTTGTTACTACCTTCAGATTTTTGCACTGTTAATGCTTATAGATTACATACCTCACTTTCATGAGATAAGTTAATTTTTTTTGTACAGTGTCACCAAAATGCCAAGGCGCTGATGTCATTTTATTTTGGTTAAACTGCACAAAAAATTATGAAGACAAGAGGAAAGGTTAAGAGTGGGCACCTCCTCCTCCGGGTGTTCTCTTGATTCGTTCGATCAAGTTTTTATGTTTGATCGATTATCAAGATTGGGATAGCAATTTTTAAGGTCCCCCCGAGTTCGAAATGATATTTACCTTGGAGGTACATGGTTTGCAATTTTTTTATACTGTCATTAGTTAATAATGCTAGTTACCTTCAGACTTTTGTATTTGGTTTAATGCTCATGCACAGCTAGTATACCAATGCTGAAACGTGTTACCTTTACATTTTGTATTGTTAATTCTTATAGAAATCTTCCAGTGCCAGAGTTTATTGAAATATGTTCAGTAAAACCGTTGTACTGTACCCTGTAATAAAATAACTACTCTACTGCTGCACTAGCCACTGGATTAGTGTATATTTGTAGTATTCGAAATTTCGAATGGTGTTGCATTAGCTTATGGACATAAATAAAGGGTGGCAAGCTTTCCCAGATATGTGCTCAAGAAAACTACTTCCTGTTTTTCTAAATACTAGTAGACGTTTGGGTACTTTAAACTGAACTACAAGAACCTCTTATATTAAGGAACAGAGGGTGTAGAGTTCACTCAAATTATCCCAGTAAAGCTAGTCACACCTTTGTTAAAATTAATGTTCATTATGTTATCGGAGGAGGTCTGTAAGTTTGTCTCTAATGCCTGTCGACTACATACCTGACATCATGATGTAATGTTAAGTCATTTCCTTTTGTACAGTGTCACTGAATTGTCAAGGCGGTGATGGCATTTTATTTTAGTTGAACTGCACAAAATATGCTTAAAAGAAGAGGAAAGGTCAGGAATCGATCATTCTTTCAGAAAGAACTATATATGCCTTTCTGACATCAGCCTCTGTTGCCTTATTTATTCCTTCAAAAAGGTGGTTAGAAACAGTCTTGCTACCTTTTCCCATTAAGAAATTGGAATGCTTATATTTGTGAGTCTATGCTTCAACTAGTGCCACTTTTATAGTAATCACACTTTCAATATATATGCAAACAGGGATGCTCGAGTTTAGTGGAACTGCACAAAAACTCCAACTGGTTCAACATTAGGAGCATGTTTTCTCCCAAACCTTTATATCCAATTGGTGGCACTATGAGCTGTTCATTAAGAAGGTACATGGTTTGCTACTATCTTGCTACTCTTTTTGTACTGTCATTAGATAGTAATACTAGTGGTTTGCATGTGAATTTATTGGCAGGGTGGACCTACATTGGAGGTGCAGGACATGATTCAATGACTGGATGCTCAATTTCGGTTGTATCGATTCCACCTCTTCCATCACTGCGAACATGGATATCCTTGGTCTGATGAAGAATAGGCGCTATATTTCTGCTCTGAACAAGCAAATCAATTCAGTATGAAATTGTCCAGGGCAAAACATGACTGTATCAAATTGTCCAGTGCAAAACATGACAGATCTAAGCGGAAGAGACGTGTTTAAACCGAAAATACAAGGTGGGGTATATGTTTACTAGCTGCTTGATATTTGTGCAGACAGAGATGTCTGCCCGTTGCTATTTAGCAAACACACAAAGTGGCCGCAATTTTGGTTGAACTGCACAAGAGAATAGTATAGTCACTGCATGCAGTGCCATTTGAAAATAGACACAGAAAGATTGGATAGTCACTTCATGGACTGCAGAAAAGTAGTACTGTACTATTTATTGGCCAACACTAGGTGCTTCATTGCTTTGGTCTGATTATACAATGGGCATCATTTTGCCTAAGTTAAAGTTTGTATTCCGAAAATAGTCTCGCCGTGTGATCAAGAGAAGACCAAATCATATTGCAGTGGATGTTCCTCCATCATGTGTGGTTCATTCCCATGGTTCCAACTGTTGGTGAAACCACTTACGTTTGCAAGAGGAATTGTAGACTTCACAAACAAATTTGTCATTCAGTCTGTGTTGAATGTTGGCCAAGAGAAGCATCCATGTTAGTAGGAAGAACATATGTTTTTTCTAGATCTTTGCTTTTGGAGCTACATATTTGTATATGGTCTGTGAATCATTGAGATGCATTAACATGTTGATCTTATGTATGGGAATCGTACTAGTTGGTTTTAGTTGTCGCTGATCATTGCTTTTGGAGCTACATATTTGTATATGATCTGTGAATCATTGAGATGCATTAACAGTTCCTTATATCTGTTCGCTCAGTGTTTACAAGTTACTGATCGATCACTAGCTAGCCTACTAATGCGCCCCTGGCTGTTTTAGTTGCGACGCAAGATCCGAAGTGGCAGTTTTTTTAATAGAAATGCCTGCCTCTGAAGAAACTGAAAAGCTGCTCTGAAGAAAATGCCATGCGAATCTGAAGAAACTGCTAGCAAAAACGTTCGCAAATGCCTTATCTCCCAGGTAAAGTTCATCAATTAATGCCCTCGACTGCGACTCGTTGCATGCTGCTCCGCGTACTGGCTGCGAGCGATTTTGAGTCCCCACATGCAGCCGGCCATAATTAAGGCAGCTAACTGATGCGAAAAAAGATGCGCTTTAATTGTTGCAGGCCTTTTAAATCCGTGGAATCATTATTGACAAGGAGGGAGATGATTCGAGTGCACTCGTTTGACCGTAAGGCCGGCGTGCGACCCAGCACGGACGGGACGGGACGGCACAGTCAGAATTTCAGTTTCTCTAGTTTTCCACGGCAAGCTGGCGCGCTAAGCCATGCCTGCTTCATTATGCATTGAATTCCGATGACCGTCGTGCTACCTTCCGCTTATAAGTACTGTTTCTCGGCCTTCTATGGTGGCACCGTGACCCAACTCGCCCTATCCTCATAAGCCCCCACCGGCCCGACTTTGCTCGCCACTTATCCTCGCTCTCGCCATGTCCGCCATGCCCCCGCCCGTCTGCGATAGGCGTGGCCGGAGGCGGTCACCGCCGGAACTAGTGTTCGGTTTTTCACCGGAAGGCAGACGGAGGGAGGAGGCATTCTATCGGTCTTTAGATGGCAATGCGGAGATCAAGGACTTGTTGGAGCGCGACCGCCTGGCGGAGGAGCAGGAGTTGTTGGAGCACGACCGCTTGGCGGATGAGCAGCGTATCGCCGATTTGCGCCGCCAGCGGGACATGGAGCAGCAGCGCATCAACGCTCTGAGTCGCGAGCAGAGCGCCCACACGTGGGCCGACTACGTGGAGGCCGGCGCCCGGTAAATAGCCCTGGAGGCTGTCGGGCACGCACGCGTTCGCGACGCCGATTTTTACTACCAGCTCGTCAAGTGGGTTTCCCGCTTAGAAGCCGAAGCTTCGGTGGACCACGCCGGCATGGAAAGAGCCAACGCGCGCGAGCAACGTGCCCTATCGCACCTCTGGCAAGTCCGAGGCGAGGCGGAGGACGCCGGTGCCGGTGTTTAGCGTGTACCGCAGATGGCGGCCGGCATCGTCTAGTTAGCTAAGAGTAAGTTAGTACTTGTACGCTACTAGAGTATTAGTGGAAGTAGATAGTTAACTTGGCTATGATGGTTGTCAACGTGGAAGTTCAGTACTCTATATGTGGATCAGACCTGTTACTTTGCTCTGAATGTTGAACTTTCCGTTTGAACATATGGAATGGGCTGTTATTTTTTTAAATGGGTTGTATTTTTCCTCCACAGGTTTAGAGGCTGACTTGTGGGCCTACCAAGTTGACGCGTACACAACCAGGAGATGATTGTACGTGGAGAGGATGAGAGCAGGGACCCGCCAAGGTCATGGCAGTACGCAAGCAAAGTGCCTCCTTATTTCAATCCAATAAAAAAATGGCTCCTCGTAATGGATTTCTGACATCTGGGTCCCATGCCATTGTCAACGTAGTCAATAAACGAGAGAGTTGCACAACGAGCGGCTGACATCAGGGACCCAGGAGCTTGCCCAGTTATTTTTGTTTTGGGTTAATTTGATAAACGCCACTCCAAATCTGGTGTTTCTAAGAAATGCCATTGCAATTTCCAAACTTTGGAAAATGCCATTTCATGCCATCCCCAGTGGCATTTTTCGAAGTCTGGAGTGGCGTTTTTTAAAGTTTGCAAATTGCAGTGGCGTTTTCCAAAGTTTGCAAAAATTGCAGTGGCATTTTTCAAAGTTTGGAAATTGCAGTGGCATTTTTATGAATCGCCATATTTGTTGTGGCATTTATCTAATTTGTTTTTGAGACGGAAGCAGGGTGTCAACTGGGCTATGCGGGGCACTCTGACATGTCTAGACAGCCTTCTTTTTTATGTTTACCACAGACCAGCCCAGTAGTTTTTTTTTCTTTCTGAAAATGGCTAGCCCAGTTTTTTGTGATTTGCCAAGTAAGTCGCTTTGTCAGGCCTATTGGGCTGCAGATCTTTCAAGACGAGGAGAGCTTCATTCGGCTGGACGAGAAAATGGCCTATCAGTAATGAGAAATGGGCTGTACATTTTTAAAACACATCAAACCGGCAATTACTTTCAAATTTCTTTTTTTCATTTCAAGATTTTAAATTGCATTAATTTTTATGCGTGGACAATTTGTTGGATTTTATATTGATATACATTTATTTTTAAAATCAGTTTGAATGTGACTCAAAATTTCGGGATTAAAAACAGTTTGGACCGCACCGAAATATGCAACATTTCGTATAATTTTTTAACCATGGCCACAATATGGGCTGTAATGCTAACAAAAAGAATATGGGCTCCAAAAAAACCTTCAGAATTAGCAAATGGGCTGTAAATTATTAGAAATAATGGCAGATGGGTTGTATGCTGTTTTCCACAGATTTGAGGCTTTCCTAAAAAAGGTTGACGCACAAGAAGTGATTGTTGGATGTCCATCCAACGGCCGTCGTGCTTCTTCAATCTCTGCTCTTCCTGCTCCAGCCGCTCAAACAAGCGCCGGCAGGACTGCCTGCTCCCTCCTCCCCGCGGCCGGCTGTGCTGCCGCGCAGGCTTCACCGCCCCACCGTACTCCCATCGCTGGCCTAGCCATCCCTCTACTCACCCACACCTGTTGTTATTCTCCGGCGACGGCAGACGAACCAGTAAACCCTCGTATAGTCGTACTCCTCTCCGCGTGGGAAACAACTGCCGAGTCTTCCCTGCCTCCGTGTCGTTCCCTTCCTAGGCCTCGCTGTCGTCCACCGCCCTGGTGCTCCCGGCGCGGCCTGGTCAACGTGGTCAACGGCCGACATGCATCTGAAGTGGACTGTACGTGGAGAGGCTGACAGCTGGGTCCACGGCCGCACGCAAGGAAATGCCTCCTTATTATGCGCAAAATAATGATTCCTCCACCTGACATCTGGGACCCACCGAAAGGGCCTCTGTATTTCACGAAAAAAACGTTACCGCCGCTGACAGCTCGGACCCACCAGCTATATCTTCGCACGCAAGGAAGTGTGTCCTTATTACGCACAAAAAAATGAATACTCCCCCTGCTAGCTGGGACCCAGTATAGTGGCAGGCTGACTTGTGGGCCTACTAAGTTGACGGGGACGGAGGGCTTTATCAACTTAGTCAATATGCACGATTCTAGCTCCAGTGACCGTATGATGTCCATCCAATGGCCGTAGTGCTTCTTCAACCTCTGGTCTTGTTGCTCCAGCCGCCAAAGCAGCGCCCGTCGTGCCGCATGCTCCTGCCTCCCGTGGCCGGCTGTGCTGCCGCAGAGAACTCACCGCCCCCTACTATTCCCACCGCTGGCCAGGCCCTGCGGCGACGGCAGCCTCACACCGCAGCCGAACTAGTGAACCCTCGTACTCCTCTCCGCGCGGGCTTCCACTGCCGCGTCTTCCCCGGCTCCGCGCCATCCCCTTCCTAGGCCTCGCCGTCGTCCACCGCCCTGGTGCTCTCGGCGCGGCATGATCAACGTGGTCAAGGAACGGCTTCCATCGGACGTGGACTGTACATGGAGAGGCTGGCAGCTGGGTCCACAGCCGCAGCAAGGAAGTGCCTCCTTAGTACGCGGAAAATAATTATTCCTCCACCTGACAGCGGGGACCCACCGGACGGGCCACCGTATTTCGCAAAAAAAAAACGTTTCCCCCTGACTGCAGGGACCCACCAGCTACATCTTCGCACGCAAGGAAGTGCGTCCGGGCAAAAAAAAACGATTCGCCCCCCTGACTGCTGGGACCCACCAGCTACATCTTCGCAGGCAAGGAAGTGCCTGACAGTCGGGACCCACCTGGTCGAAGCGTACGTAGCATTGTCATTCTGGTCGCGAACGTGTACGTACATACTGGTCGATGTAGAGGCGCGCACGTGTCGTAGTAGAGGCGCGCACATAGCATGTACACGTACGTACAGCGGCCAGTGTGCAAGAAAGAAAATACGGCCACGTACGTACATATGGGCAGGGTCTCGAACGCCTACTCGCGCATATGTACGGCCAGGGCTCGTGTACATGGCTGGGTCGGAACGGAGAAACAGCGTCGTCGTCGTGTTCATGGGGAGCCAACCGGCTGGGTCGGAACGGAATGCGTCGTCGTGTTCATCGGGAGGGCTTGGACGGAACAGCCGATGGAAACGAGCCCTGGCGTACCGTAGAACGGAGGAAACGACCTTGTGTTCGACCGGCCACGTTTGAAACGGGATCCTGTTCATCGGGAGGGGTCTAGCGTACCGCAAAACGGAGGAAACGGACCTCCTACGATCGAAACGGGGGTCCTGTTGATCGGGAGGGGTGTGGCGTACCGCAAAACGGAGGAAACGAACTTGTGTTGGAGCACTACGGTCGAAACGGGGGTCCTGTTCATCGGGAGGGGTGTGGCGTACCACAAAACGGGACTCCACGGGACACTGTTCATCTCCACCGTCGACCCCCTCCAGCCTCCACGGGCTACTGTTCATCCACCGTCGACCTCCTCCAGCCTCCACCTGCGACTGTTCATCCACGGGCTCCTATTCATCCAGCCTCCACCACGCGCTACTCCACCGGCTACTATTCAACCAGCCCTCTCCACGGGCTCCTGTTCAACCACCCCTCCACGGGCTACTGTTCATCCAGCCCTCCACCGTCTACTGTTCATTCTGCCCTCCACGGGGTGGTCCTGTTCATCCTGCCCTCCACGGGGTCCTGTTCATCCAGCCCAACCGGCTCGATCGATCGGGGTCCTGTTCATCCAGAGGCAACACCACGAGGTCCTGTTCATCCACCCCCACCGGGAACTGTTCATCCAAACCCCCCCAGCAACGCTCACTGTTCATCCAGAGGCAGCATCGATCGGCTTCAGTTAGCAGCAGTAGTGAAGGAATCGCTCGATCGGGTTCAGTTAACAGCCATCGATCGATCGCTCGGGTTTAGTAACGCGTAGCCTGCAGTGCAATCACTCGGGTTCAGTTAGAGCCCAACGCCTCGCTCGGGTTCAATTAGAGCCAACGCCTCGCACACACGCGCGTACGTGTACGAGAGAAACACGCATCGCTCGGCCCCCGACCTCCCACCGTAACCGGGAACTCCCCGAAATTTTCCTCGCCCTCACTTCTACCATGGTTTTTTCCATCATGGACGGCCCAAAGAATGTCATGCAGCTGCGTCTCCGGCCCGCCCAGGACGAAAAGCTAATTTTCTATCATGATTTTTTGTCATAGAAGTAGGAGCCCACCACATCTATGATGATACCGGGTTTTGTCACAATTATCATCATAGAAGTGTCATATGTATGACAGAATTTTTTTTCGTGCGGCCCAAAATGTCACGGATGTGTCTTTTTTTTGGTAGTGTATGTTCTATCAGTTACTCCCATATTTGCATCTTGCTTGGTTATTTCAATATATATAATTTACGATCTTAATTTTCATTTTCAAGCAGTACATCCCTTGCTTTGCAAGAACAGGAGTAGAAGGAAATCTTGGGCTTTACTTTGCTGATGACTCCCAGGATGTCATATTGACAACGCAACATGGATTTACAATGACGGTTAGCGTAAAACTTGATAAAGATGGTCACTCCTATTTTAATGCGGACCTTTGGAGAAAAATGTCTAAGTGTTATGAACTGAAAGCTGGCAATAAAATTCTAGTGCGTGCACCACAACTTGGTCTAATTAACATGGATGTTTACTTCCCCAACGTCATTAGCCGATCAAAGTTTGATCGAGGTTAGTGTCCTTTCAACTTTCTCCATGTTGTCATATTACTATTTAAGCAACCAATTGATCACTATTTAAGCAACCAATTGCGATATCATATTCTGACTCCGTTCCTAGGCAGTAACAAATTCTGTTTACCAATTTATGCGCACTATATATTCTTCTGCCATGTTCTGAATAAATAATACCTTTCCACCTTTTAAGCAGGATATGTTGGATGCATAGTGAATGATCTATATGTTACTAAGCGTACCAAATTTCACTGGAAGGACTTGAAGCATGTCATAAACTTTGTTGATAATCTGACAGAGATAGCACATCGTATGAACATTGGATTTTGGATAGGATTAATTAGACCTATGGTGCGCACACTAAACAAGACCAATTGTGTGCACAAAGCGCTGGTAAAAAGTCTTATTTTAATGTTCATGCTCATAAACTATATATATCTTCAACGATATGTTACAATTATTTTTTATTCTACATGTCAACAGAAATTGCCCCCTGTAGCAGTTCCTGGATCGATTTCCCGGCGTGGTCGAATTACACTTGTGCCTGCTAATCACGCCAAAGTGATTGCAAGGTACTGCGTTTCCCGCAAAAATGGAACCATTCAAATTAATAAGTTCTCGCTTCTCATGGCAATGCATCCATATTGGAAAATTGGAGACACTATTCTACTCCTGCTCTACCAAGGCACAGGAGGGCTCTTTCTTTTCATTGACGAGATGCCGAGTCACCGTGATCAAGCTGATTCCAGTGGATAGTTGTGGTTGTTGGCCCTCAGCCTCTTAAAATGTGCTAGCTGTTACTATATATGTTAAGTATGTAGATATGGACCATATGGTTGTTGGCCCTTAGCCTCTAAAAATGTGATAGTTGTTACTATGTTAAGTATGTAGATACGGACCATGTGGTTGTCAAAACCGTGTTACGAAGATCCTCCTTTTGTCGAATAGTGTAACCACTATATATATGTTACTCAAATGCTGTTACCCAAGTTCATAAATCTTCATGGAAAGTATTAGTATCCTACACAGTTCATTGAGTTAAGCGTGTGCCCGATATCCAGAAGGCATTTGCATATTAACTGTCCATATTGCAAATTCACACATATGTTCACATAAGGAAACGTATGTGTAACATACTAATCATCGCACACGAGTACTCGCAGACGCATCGTGTGCGATACTCTTAGCCACCGCAAGCAACTAGTTTGCATTTTTCAAAGTTTTTTGTACACACAGAATCACACACGAAGTAACTGTATTGACCGTCTGTGTTGTAATTTCTCATCGCAAACAGTTCATCTGAGTCGGCTGTTTGCCATGTATCACACACATCTTGTTTACACGACTCGTTTGTGTTCTTTTGGCTCATCACAAACAGTCCATCCATGTGAACTGTATGCTGCATATCACACATATCTTGTTAAGTTGAACCGTTTCTGTTGTGTTCCCTAATCGAAAACAATTCGTCCGAGTTAACCGTATGCCACATATCGCACACACATTGATATGGCTGCCCGTTTCTATTGTTCTACCTCATCGCAAACAGTTCGAATGGATTAACCGTGTGTCCTGCATTGCACACACATTGTTATGGCTGCCCATTTCTGTTGTTCTGCCTCATCGCAGACAGTTTGAATGGATTAACCGTATGCCCTGCATCGCACACGCAACTAAAATCTTAATTGTGTTTGATGCATCCATCATCGCAAATGTTTTGCACCTTTTTTGACGATTTTTTACACCACCGTTTGCGATTATTGCATCGCACACAGTTTCGGCAAAGGGTCTCTGATCGTAGTGTCACGTTAGCAGTATCCTGCAGTAATGGGTGACTACGTCATAGGGATGCCGGAACATGTTGACGAGAAAGAAGAACAAAACCGATAATGGGAGGAACAGTATAGTGAGCATGGTGATGACTCAGGAGGATACAGATGCACACTGGGTTTTGTAAAGCATCATGAAGCAAAGAGATCATCACATAATAACCAAAGGTTCACTCTAATATCATTCGTGTAATCATAGGGACCGATATGGATGTCCATGGTTCCGCTATGTGTCATTGAACGAAGGGGTTTCGTTCATGTCTATGATTTACCGAATCTATGGGGTCACAAGCTTAAGTTAATCACAATCTGCTGAGTGTTAGTGGTACGGGAGTAATGAGAATATATTTGTGGAATTGTTTCACTAATATCTGAAATAGTTCCGAGAGGTTTCGAAAACGTTTTGGGGTCACCGGAAGGGTTTCGGCGAATATCGGGTAATACCAGGTATTACCGATTAATTATATATAGGTGGAAAATGTTTTCGAGGATGTTAAATTATATATATAATGCTCTGAAATTTTTTAGAATGAATATATATTTAATTTAATATCAATGGGCCTAATAAGACCAAGAGGTGGAGAAGGGATTGGGCCACAAGGGCCCAATAGGGAGGTGACCCTTTTTCCCACTATGGGAGGCTGAATCCTACTAGGGGTGGGAGTCCAACTCCCCCTAGGCCGGTGCACCAAGGGGGACTCCTTCCCCCTTGGTGGCTGCCCCTCCTCTCCCCTAAACCTGTAAATACTAGAGGATTTCCACCCTACGATGATACAAGTTTTGGAGCCTCCTCCAGTTGATCTAGTTCCAGTTCTAGTTGATCCTAGTTTACTAATTAGAGTTGGCCCTTGCCACCTCTAATCCTCACAATTCGAAGCCCCGTGTAGTTCTAATCTCCTCCCTCTAATTCTATGGCGACGATTAGCTCTGGATGGCGAAGCACTGCTGGATCGTGAAGACCGTATGCTTGCAACCAAGTAGAGAGGTCGTGCATTCGGTCTTCCTTTCGAGGGATCGTTCGAGGGAGGTTCGCGTGATTGTCATTGGCATTCGAGGGATTCCAAGTACGATCTACACCTACTCGTCTACTTCCGCTGCACTCTGGAGTCGGTAACGATCGTTGATCCAAACCCGATACGCATCTTCATATTGTTCCTGGGTGTTCATAGGGTGATTTTTTTGTTTTCTACTACGATTCCCAACAGATAGGATTAAGAACTCAAATAGAGGGTTCAGATCTTAAATCATGGCACTCGGGCCCTATTGACAAGCATTAAGCATATCAAAGTCATAGCAACATCAACCTCAGAACACAGTGGATACTAGGGATCAAACCCTAACAATTGACTCAATTACATGACAAATCTCATCGAACTCCATCACCTTCCAGCATGCCTACGAAGGAATTACTCATTCCCGGTGGTGAGCATCATGGAATTATGGATGGTGAAGGATTGATGATGACGATGACGACGATTTCCACCCTCCGGAGCCCCGAACGGACTCCAGATCAGCCCTCTCGATGAAGAACAGGAGGTGGCGGCCACTCCGTATCGTAAAACGCGATGATTCCTTCTCTTTGTTTCCTCCCCGAGACGGTACTGATAGTCAGCCAGTAAACCCTAAAATAATAGAGTCAGTCCGGGTTAGTTTCATTCAAATCATGCAAATCTAAAACAAGAGCAAAAGTTTTTGGAAAAGTAGATACGTTTGGGACATATTAGTACCACTGATCATACGAGCCGCCACCAGCTCCACCTCATCTACAGGAACAATTTTTATGAAGGGAGTGATGCAATTAGAGAGACACAACCTCCGCCCCACCATCCAGAATAAGGAGAAGATATCTGGAGAAGAAGAACCACCGAAGATCCATTCCTTCTCGTTCACCGTCTCACTTCATCACAAACATCACCATAGGGAGAAGAATTCCAAGTTGTAAGATTAGGGTTTATAACTCTAGTTGTATTCATCTTAAGATTGAAACTTGTTTAATCATTCATCTTATTGTGGATCTTCATGATATTATCGATATGATTTCCTTTGGTTTCATCTCTGTGGTGTTTGGTTATTCTCCCCCAATGTCTGAGTAGTTCTCCCTAGGCGTCTGAGATGTAGGTGATTGGTAAGATTCATTTGTGCCTATTCTATATGTATTCTATATGTCTTATATAGTTATTAAGTTTTTTATCTGCGGTGAGCATTGATAGTGTCCTACACCAGGGGGTACTCACCACGTCATCTCTCGCCCAGCTGGGCTAGGCCGAGGACCCACTATGGTTGTTCATCAGTGGGCTGATAGCTCCTTTTACTGATCCGATAATGGAGCAGAAAAGTTTATCCGCACCTATTTCTCCAGAGGTAACCCTGGGTTATCGAACCAACGAGAGGAAGATTCCCTTGAAGCGATGGTCTCTAGCAAGCTTTTGTTAAAGGATCAATTCCGGCTTTTGATCGGATCGATCAAGCAAACGTTGATTCAAACACTATAATAAAAATAGGTACAAGTATGAGGTATTAATGCTTACAACCATGTATTTGTGTTGGTTAATTAATCTCGGATTAAATGACGAGTCGCTATAGTAGAGCCACTGTCCGAGACGTTGGACTGTGGGCTGTTCGTGGACTCGGTTGTGGCCCTGAGCTCAGGCCCATCTACCTGACGGCCTATATAAGGAGGCGCAGGCCAGTGGAGTGAACCCTAACTCACTCACTCACTCCTGCACAATCCTAATCGTCATCTAGTGTTTCACTCAGTGTGCTGCTTCCGGCGATCCCATCCCAACGACCGGGTGCACGGTTGGTTGGGAGAACAGGTGCCTCTGGAACCTTGTCGTTCGAGATCCTACCCGGAAGAACGACAATGAGGTTTTTGTGGAGCGTCTTGACGTGACTGCTCCGATCCGTCCCCACCTTCGCCCTCCTCTGCTTCTACTACTTCCCCTGCATCGACACTATGGTCGACGACACTGCCGCCAAGAAGAAGGCCACTGTTCGCACACGAACACGTCACCGTGCACCCTCGACGTCGGGGGTGATGCACCGCAGCTCACGTCGAAGGAGACCCGTCCGGAAGCGCGGTACGCAAGCAATCTGGCGGGTGCTTTTGAGGACCCGAAACCCCACACGCCCGGGAGGGACCCCGTCAGGGCGCGCGGCGGCTATGGACTTCCCTAGGTCGACCTGATCGCCCCCAGGGCCTCGAGGTTCGTCGCCCTGCAACAAGAAGAACGAACGAAGAACGAGGAAGAAGGAGAACTAGGGTTAAGGAGAAAAGATAAAAGATAAAAAGTAGTAGATTGATTTGTTCGATTGTGTGTTGTTCAATCGGCCGTCACCTCTCATCTATATAAGAGGCGGATGGACTTTCCGTACAAGAAAAGGACTTGCCTTGTCGTCCAAATCATCAAAATCTAGCCAAATTCGGACTTCTCACGACTTCCGGCCCGGATGTCCGGCTCTAGGCCCGGATGATCTGGCCTAGCCCAATTTTCTGACAACAGCTTACTGTTTTGCCTCTAGAATCCGCATACGACCTCGGATTTGGACATTTTTTATACCAAAATCAACCGTCGCGACGAGACGCACAACTTTCATGTTGAACACTTTTCGATCCGAGGCCATCTTGATGCTGTTTCGAGCCGTTTTCTAAAGTATGCAGCAGAAAAACTTGTCCGGTCCGGATTGCCCGGCCTTTACCCGGATCATCCGGAACTTGACCCAGATCATCCGGCTTTAACTTTTAGCTTCTGTTGTTTGGGTCAAATTTTCGGCTTCCGGCCGAATGATCCGGCCATGCAGTGCTGCAGCATATAGTTTTGATTGTAACTTTTGCATCCGACCTCGCATTAAGACGATTTTTATATGAAAATCATCCGTTTCGACGAGACGACGAACTTTGTAGTTGTAACTTTTTTCATCCGAGGCCATATTAATTAGGTTTCATGCCATTTTCTATTCTGATGTCAACACGGGTATCTCCGAAATTGTCATATCTTTTGCACCCGAGCTTCGTTTTGGACCATCTTCATATCTATTTCGATCATCTTGAAGAGAGCCATCAATTGGTGACATGAACTCATAATTTTAACCTCATCCCATTATAGCCTCAAGTCACTTTTTGCGATCATGCCATTTTCAAGCGTCAACAGCCACGAACGACGCCAAGGTTGCTGCCGCCGGCACCGCGTTGGTCTGACCAACTGGCCTAGCCAACCGAAGGGTCCACTTTGGAGATGGCCTAACCAAATGGGAAGGAATTGGATGTTGTTCCAACCTGCAACATCTCCTCCAAATTTTGCGTTGCCCGATTTGCTTTTGAGTGCGGTCGTGTATATTGGATGGAAGCTATGCAGTGGTGGATCTACCAGTGCAACCAGTAGAGGAGTACAACAACGAAACACTAGGGGAACACAAGGAGCAGACGTGCAAAGAAGAAACTGGAGCACCACATCCCCACATAGTCAGCATTCTTGAAGTCCTGAAAACATGGATTAATACAAGGAAGGAAGGAAGCAGTGGCGGTGCCAGGAATCCAATCATGTGTGGTCAATTGAATGTTGTGTAGTCAAATGTATGCATTTATAATATTTTTTGGCATAATTTCTACTTAATATTTGTAGTTTTTGCCATAAGCTGTGTAGTCAATTGACTACCCAGTTTAAGTGTGGCTTCGCCACTGGAAGGAAGGAAATACAACTAGTCTAGGATGGATTAGTAGGCGTGATGCGCATGTGAGTCATCGATCACCTCCATTTTTCAGATCAGATCAGAATCGAATCAAGTATATTTAATAAGCAGGGTAAATTCGAGAAACGAATGAATAAAAAGGAAGGAGAAACGGCGAAACCAAAGAAACAATAGAGGGTTCATTTCAAATAAAAAAAAGAGAGAAATCAGAAACAGAAGGGCAAACAGCAGAGCAGAGCAGAGCAGAGGGAAGGCAAAAGCTGCTAGTCTTCTCTTCTTTTGCTTTTTCCCTTGGAGGCGCGGCGCCAACTCCCTCCTCCTCTTTTTATCGCCCCCCTTTCTTCGTCTCTGTGTGTGTGACAGCACTTGTGACAGAAGAAGGGGGGCGCCGTCGTCGTGCTCGCGGTGGTGCCGGTGCTGGGCGGTTGCATCCACCCGTCAGCCAAGCCAAGCCAAGCATGGCGCCGGACCACGGCTCCAAGGTCGACATCTCCTTCGCCGGCCGCTTCACCGCCAGCGCCATCGCCGCCTGCTTCGCCGAGGTACTAAACCCTAACCTAACCCCTGCTTCCACCGCCCCACGGATCCCCGCCAGACGCCACGAACCAGCGTCCTGTTCCTCCGACGGCGACGGGGACGGGATCGCCCGCTGCTTTACGCTTCGTCTTTATTCTCTCTCTCGCTGGATCGTCCGATTTCCAATGCCACCCTGCCGCTCCCCGTCCAGGATCACGCCGCTAATCTCTTTATTTCCTCATGGATTTTCGCCTCCTGGTTTAATCGAATGGACCTCCCCTCTCTCAGATCACCACGATCCCCCTCGACACGGCCAAGGTCAGGCTGCAGCTGCAGAAGAAGGCCGTCGCCGGGGATCTCGCTGGGCCCAAGTACCGTGGCCTGCTCGGCACCGCCGCCACCATCGCCAAGGAGGAAGGCGCCGCCGCGCTCTGGAAGGGCATCGTCCCTGGCCTCCACCGCCAGTGCATCTACGGCGGTCTCCGCATTGGTCTCTATGAGCCAGTGAGTTTCCCTTCCCTCCCTTTTCCCCTTCTCCATGTATATGTATGGTATTGCATTGCGTCAGTAGTCGTAGTGGCACGCAACAATGAACTTGACCCGGATTGTTGTGCCTGACCACCTTCAGGTCAAATCCTTCTATGTTGGTGAGAACCATGTTGGGGATGTACCTTTGTCCAAGAAGATAGCCGCTGGCTTCACCACTGGTACCCTCATCTTTGGATTCTCAAATCAATTTTCCCTTCCATGTGAAATGAAGTATGCAGCAACGTAACATGGTGTGTCCGACTTGCTTCAGGTGCCCTTGCAATCGCTGTGGCCAACCCCACTGACCTTGTCAAAGTCAGGCTTCAGTCTGAGGGGAAGCTGGCACCTGGTGTGCCGCGCCGTTATACCGGGGCAATGGATGCTTATGCCAAGATTGTTAGGCAGGTCGGTTGTTGTTTCTGCTCTTGTTTTGCAAGCTAACTGTGGATTGTTACATTTCCCAAATTGCTTGCTTCAAATATGTCGGTATCATCATTTTAGGAAGGGGTTGCTGCTCTGTGGACTGGCATTGGTCCGAATGTTGCACGTAACGCCATCATAAACGCTGCTGAGTTGGCCAGTTATGATCAAGTGAAGCAGGTGCACTTCTTGTCGTGATTTCCTCTATTCTTGTCGTTATTTCCTTTATTTGATTGCTTATTCTATTGCTGTCGTGAATTGTATTGTGTATCATGCAGTCCATTTTGAAACTTCCTGGGTTCAAAGATGACGTGGTCACTCATATCTTGTCTGGTTTGGGCGCTGGCTTCTTTGCTGTCTGTGTGGGTTCTCCGGTTGATGTGGTGAGATGTCCTCCTCGCTCAGTGACAATTATCCTTACTCTAGTGATCTTGTCTAAAATATTACTCCCTCCGTCCCATAATATAAGAGCGTTTTTGACACTAGAGGGAGTATTTCCTATACAGCCAACTGCAAATTAATTATTCTGAGCAATGCTTTCTTGGTGTATTTATCCACTAGATAGTAACTATTGTCTATTACAAATGGTTATCTTTGACAGCATCATACACTATTCCTAGTTTAAACTGAGATATGCCAGTTCTGACCTTTATTTCATGACGTATTCATGTTCTTTCAGCAAAGCTGATTTCTTAGTTCAGTCACTGTGAGGTTTATACTTCTGCCATTCTGCAGATTTATGCTTTTTTTTAATGCGTGCATCCATGGCCACCATATGCTAATTTGCTTGCATCGAAGCTGTTCTATTTTCCTATGGAACTCAGATACTGGTCTTTCTTTGAAAATAAATGCATCTTCCATTTTTGGATCATTGTCAAAGAAGTCTTTCTGTATTATTGAGTATTGATTAGCAGTTGAGTTCTTACCTTAAAGATATGCGACCATAGATGTTTCTCTTTACTAACAATACACACCTTCTTGCAGGTTAAGTCAAGAATGATGGGTGACTCTGCCTACAAGAACACTATTGATTGTTTTGTGAAGACCCTAAAGAATGATGTATGCTCCACTCTATTACTCTGTTCATGCCTTTTTAATACTTTTCAGTTAGCATTAGATGAGTGGTACTTGTCTATAACATGTTTTTCAAGCACATCTAGCATCTGGGGCTGGCGCATGTTTGCGGAGAAAATTCTTCCCATTTCATATTTTATTAATATGTGTTGACAGTAGGTAATTTACTGGCAACTTATACAGCCTCTCTTAGAATTAACTGCCCTGATTGTCGTTCTGGTGGCTCTCAAATTTGAACGACGGTTTAACAGCGCTTTATTTCCAAGCGATCATGCAAATGAAAGATATATGATGGCAAACAAAAGGTGGACTCTGTTGTTTATGTGCCATCATGTACTCCTGTTCATCATGACTGCTCATTGTAGGAATCATATTATTTTTTTCTCCGAACAACTAACTCTTAACCTTGATTTGGAATATGGTTATAGTGTTCTCCCGCTGTACTGAGTAACCTTTCATAATTGCTTAGATATCCTTTGAGCTGTGTTTTGTTAATGATATACTCGTTTGTCTGTGAGCTGAATATTCTGGATATGTTCTAGGCTCCTAGGAACTGCTTTGTATACCTGTTGAATGCAAACGGAAGTCCAAGCAGGGTGCTGATTAAAAGGATTTTTGTGTGCAGGGACCTCTGGCGTTTTACAAAGGCTTCCTTCCAAACTTTGCTAGACTGGGATCATGGAATGTGATCATGTTCTTGACACTGGAGCAGGTAAGCTGAATTTATAACTATCACAGTGCGACCATGTTATGTAAGCATGCTAAATCAACTACACTAACTTTTTTCTGTGTGCCTGTACAGGTTCAGAAGGCCTTTGTGAGAAAGCCTGCAAATTAAAGATGAGATGATATGGGTTTTGTAGAGGGTGGTATACAACAAGAATGTGCGCATTTGTTTTCTCCTACATAAGACGTTAACCCTTGGGAGTTTGAGGTACAAAGGACAAATTTGAGACCCCAACTGTGAGAAACTATAATAAATTTTTGTCGGTCTTGACAGGACCTTAAACAAATGCTGAGGTAGTTCGGATATGTCAAAGTGTTGTTAAATTTGTGTTGGATGGATGAACATTAGCTGCAGTACATCTTATCTGTGATGATGAGCCAGGAAGGCGCACTGCCTTTGCTTGGTCTTCTAATTGTTGATGGTGTCCTGTGTTGCCTCCATCTTCGTTGCAATAAGCACACTGCCTTTGCTTGGTTTTTTAATTGTAGATGATGTCCTGTGTTGTCGTCATCTTCCTTGCAATGTTATAACTGAGATGCTTGCTGGGTAGATCAGGCACTGTTGAGCACTGAACTTATAGTTAGTACGTACTCCCTCGGTCTGGAAATACTTACATCCATTTTCAAGACAAGTATTTCCGGACGGAGGGAGTAACTTATTTGGCATAGTAGATATTTATATGTGTTAGGCCAGGCTGTTTGGGGTTAATCGATGGGGACGTGATGTGTTAGGCCAGGCTGTTTGGGGCTAATTGACGGGGACGTGAAGTGATGCTTAGCTGGTTGGGTAGCTACTTGGTCTGCCGATCAAATGGCTGACAATGGTAGGTGCGCACGCAGGACACGAAAAAGCAGCACAAGACAGTGAGTTTGGGTTGGATTCAGTACACGAACACGCATCCTTTTATTCCTTTTTAGTAGTGTATTTCATTTTATTCTTGTCAAGAAAGATACAGGAGAGGCCATTTATATTTAGGAAAGAAGATGCATAATAGGCTAGTGGAGTAGGAGTAGGCAGAGGCAGAATCACAAGTTGCTTTTCAGACCAGTAGTGGCTGCTGGCTTGAGTGGTGCTTTCTTCAGGTTACCGAAGACGGAGTGCCTGCCCTCAGCGACGACATTGCCGGTGCTGGCGTTGGTGAGGCGCACGTGCGTGCCGGAGTAGGCACCCTTGTGTCCGAGCACCCTCGCCGTTATGCTCAGGCGGTCCCCTGCGCGGGCCTGGGAGAGATCGGGGAAGGCGACGGACATGTCCACGGAGATCTTGAAGTTTTGGGCGTCGGAGATGGCCGCGGCGTAGCCGATCTCGTCCACCAGGGCCGCCACTACACCGGCGGCGAGGCAGCCGGTGCTGGAGTCCTGCGTATATACGTGTGTGTATTTGGCTTAGCTGGCGTGGATCGAGATGAATGAATTAATAACGAACGAACGAACCAAGAAAGTGACGTACGGTGAGGCTTGGAGGGACGTCGTACGAGCAGTGGATGAATCCCGGGTGAACGCTGAGGACGCGGATCCTGCGCAGCGCGAACCCCTCGAAGAAGCTCGGCGACAGATGAGGAGAAGCCGCCGATACGTATGCGGACGCGGCGGAGGAGAGCGCGTCCACCCGCGCGCGGTCGTCGGCGCTCACGCGCAGGACGTCACGAGCACGAGCTAATTCGGGGGAGTCGGCCATACCCAAGCTGCTCCTACTACTATGCTGACGATCCCTTTTGTATGTGGATTTGTGACCGGACGACTGACTTGTTGGTGCCACACCGATTACTCCGAGACCAGTAGCACGGTAGCAAAAACACTACTAGACCTACGAAGAGGTACTTATTACGTAACCTACGAAAATCCTTCTTTTCACTAATCAAACTTCCCACCTGATTTTCAGGATGGGCCCGTGCCCCCTACTAATATCCAATTAAGAGCTGCCATCTCATCTACTCCCTCCATTCCGAAATATAAGTCTTTTTAGACATTTCAAATAGACTACAACATACGGATGTATGTAGACATATTTTAGAGTGTAGATTCACTCATTTTGCTCCGTATGTAGTTACCTATCGAAATCTTTAAAAAAACTTATATTTTGAAACGGAGGGAGTATCTCATACGTTACGTAAGACCAATTACGTAGGTGTAGCAAAGCCCAGCACGGTAGTATATCATACTTTCTCCATTCCAAATTAAACATTGCTATTTAGTACCCTTTGTAAAGAAATATAAAAGCGTTTAGATCACTAAAGTCATCTCACTATATAATATCAGAAAAAAGCGTTTAGATCACTAAAGTCATCTCACTATATAATATCAGAAACTAGTAACATGGCGTCATATTGGATCATCTACCACCACAGCTCACAAATCCAGCCCCTTAAACGTCTGTGAACGTGTCCGCGGATAACGGCCAGTCGCGTCTCAAATGCTCGCGTCCATAATCGTCTCCCTCATTAGCAAATCCTCAAATCCATACAATCTACGGGTAGCGCCCAGCTGCGTCTCAAATGCTCGCGTCCATAATCGTCTTCCTCATTAGCAAATCCTCTCGCGTACCCCCTCGCGTCGCTCCCGCGAGCGACCAAGGGGGCAAACCCTAGCCGCCGTCGGGGCTAGGCCTCCTCCAGCTCGCTCCCTTCCTCGCCGCCGCCGATGCGCGCTGCCGATCTGGTCGGCGTAGGCGGCGGCGGGGATTTCTCCCTCCTCGCTCGATGCGGCGCGGCGCAGGACGACGGCTTCAGTGAGGGCGCCATGCTGATCCAAGGCACGGCGACGACGCGAGCAGAGTTCGGCTAGGCGTGACGTGGCGATTGGCCGGGCGCGGCCAGAGAGGATGGAGGTGGGGCTGGGCGTGGCCGGTGACAGTGGCGGCGGCGGCGTCCGGCCCGGATCCAGTCTTATGGCGATGGCGACGGCTGGCCCGGATCCGGCCATGGTGGAGGCGGCGTCCCCTTCACCGGGGATGACGGGCCAGGTGGTGGGTCCTTGTGGCGGTGCTGGTGGCGGCGGATCTTGGGATCCCGTTTCTGTGCTTGTAGCATGACGCGCGTGGCGGCCGGAGCTTCCTCTGGCGTCGACGATGCTTGATGCGGGATCGCGGCGGCGGTTGCCGTTGTATGGGCGATGACAGCAGCTGGTGCGACGGTGGGTGCTCCCTTTAGCACCAGGAATCGGGGCGACAGCCCCTCTTCATCAACAGCGGCGGACTCTGGAGTCGTGTGGGCGACTCGGAGTCTGGATTTCGAGGTGGTGAGGCCTTATGAGGCTGGTGGCGATATGGGACGTCCCTTCCATCAATAGATCGGGTTCGATGCGACTCGGCAGGTGACACATGTGACTCTTTCGGAGTTGTCAGGTAGTGCCTGTCGCCGGCAGGTGAAGCCACCGGTGGATGCGCTATTGCCGGATGTTACGCACGACGTCTTATGTGGAGACGTCAAGTCATGCCTGCTATCGGCAGGTGATGCACGGTGGCTCTGGTGGAGGGCTCATGTTTAGCCTGTTGCTGTTTGATCGAAGGTGATGCGGCAGTAGCGGGAGGCAGGTGGTATGGGACGTCTTTGTCTTCTGTTGTCTTCTCCAGAGGTATCCGGCTATTGAGACGTCGATAAACGGATAAGGGCGGATGGTATAGGAGGCTTCAACGACGATTTTATGCACTCCGGTGGAAACACAAGATCTCAGATCGGGCTATGTCGTTGCGCGCCTGCGTCATGTCCTTGTTGAAGGTGGTGGATTGAAGCTTGACTTTGTGGATGAGAATCCGGAGTTCTACCTTGTGGTGGACTCGCCATCATCGGCGCACGTGCAGTGATTCTTTCTTGAAGGCGTAGCCTAGGAGTTGTGTATTTTTCATCTCTATTGTGTCTTGTAACGTAGTGTTAGTGGCTATCTGGGGAAGTTATTGTTGCGAGGTATTCGGCCTCAGGGTTTGTTTCCGTCTTATTTCCGAGTTGAGTTTGTTCGACTGCTGAATTTTGCATTTTTAATAATATATGGTTGCATGCATCATTCTGATGCAGAGGCTGAGGATTATCCTCCTTTTCAAAAAATAAAAAAATAAAATGGCATATGTAGTTCATCTAGATCACTACGCCCATAGCATAAGGGAGTTATACATGTCATCAGACTAGAAAAAAAATGACATGTTCTACTAGCTATGAATTATGGCTATGGAGGAAGTTCGCCTACGGCTGCACCTTGCCCTTGCCCCTTCCTTCTTCGTCGAGGAAGTAGCTATCGAAGACATAATATAGGTCGAGCCGGATCTGTTCACTGTCGGAGCTGTCTAATCCATCACCAGCCTCCTCCTCCTCTCTTTTTTTTTGGGGGGGGGGGGGAGGTCCGACGAGGGCACGGACCTTCCGGGTTTGCTCCTTTGTGAGGGCATGCCTCGTCTGGGCTTGCCGCTTCCTCAGGATGCGGGCACAGAGGGCATCCTTGGTCTTATCAGACACAACGTGCGATTCAGCCTTCGCGGCGTTGCGCAACTTCCCCCCTCGCCCAGCGGGCATGCCGCTCCTCGGCCCATCCACCTCAGACTCAAAGCCCGACGTTGTGGGGACGAGGCTCCACCGCCAACCCAGGGCCGTTCAGTTAGTCACGTCGGTACCTCCAGCCGATGCTTGCCGCCTCCGGCTCCACCGCAATGACACACCTGGAGCCGTCGGCGCTGGCCGATCCAAGCCGCACTTGCGCGGAGACAATGGATTCCCATTGGAGCGACTCCGACTGCGGAGCTGGGTTTTTTTCCTGGATTGGCGAGAGCTAGCGGGATGGCTATCCTCCTCGTTCTCGCATGGGACGAGGTCCCAGTCCACAGATCCGGAGTTTCTGGACCCAGATTCGTTGCCCGCCATGCTGGAGAAGGCCAGAGTTCGTCAGAGAGGAGCTGAGGGCGGAGGAGACTGGAAGTGCTGTGGAGTGACTAGGATTTGGTCAGGGATGCGGATAGGGACACATATTTTTGTGGCCGGGGTGGGCCAGCGTGGGGCAGAATCCACCATGGAGGACGCATCAAGTGCGTCCGACATTCCCATATCTGCCCCACATACGGGCTGGATATGGGGGCCGCTAAATTGCCCACACTTATAGGACCAGTTTGAGGTGTCTGGTTGGGTGGAATTTTATTGACCGGGCAGTGACCAGGTTGTTCACCCAGACGTATAGGGAGGGTTTGAGATGTCCTGCTGTAGATGCTCTTATAGTATATAACTAAATCAGTTACTTGTCTATTTTGCCTTGAGCGTGAGCCGCTAAGGTCGCAAACTCTATGACGAGTGTGATCCGTGAACGAGTGGGGGCCATCGACGCCGCGGTGAGCCAGTGGCAACCGGGGGGGGGGGAGATAAAATAAGTAATGCATTTGTTCTCTACTGCGTAAGGATTGGGGAAAAGGGGAATTGAATATAAGGATGAAGCTTCATGAAAACAGAAATGCCCACTTCAAACACTTTTCGGTGTGCTTTGTCGGTGTAACATCCCAATTTTTAATTTGGATGTTATACATAGGTCATCATATGCATATCATATTTTATTTGCATTCTCGTTTGTGATCCTAGAAATCCTAAGCAACTCAAGGACCCACGGAGAGAGTTGGGATTTCATTTATTTTTCATATTTGAATTTTTCTCGAATTTGAAAAGAGGATCATTTTGGTTTTAATATTCTTCCCTCCGAATATTTTAAATATCCAAAATAAATGAGAGGAGATAAAATGACTTCTCCAAAATAAATTAATATTGGAGGAAAATGTTAAAATCAAATAAACATTTTATTTGGATTTTATTGCTATTTTATTTGAATTAGAAAAAAATATGCATTTTGCAAATTTGCATTTTTAGGCTAGAAAAATGTTCACTTTGTTCTAAATATTTTATTTAGATGGTGAAAATTGTTCTTGGCATTTTTAGATTTTTTAAATATTTATTTAGGATTTGTCTTCGGCGGAATTTATTAAAAAAAACTTTCGGACCGCACTGGGCCGAAGGCCCAGCCGGCCTGCTCGCCGCCGCCTTCCCCGCCGTGACCACGACGGACTCCGGCGGAGTCCGATCCCGAGCCGCCGCCCGCGTGGCCCCTCCTCCAAGCCGCCCGCACCCCGGCCCCCTTTATAACCCGCCCCGAGGCCGCCCTCTCCACCTCGTCCCCCCGCCTCCCGCAGCCGCCGCCCCGCGCCGCCTGCTACCGCCGCCGCCTGCTGCCGCGCCGCCGCTCGCGCCCGCACGCCGTCGCCCAAGCCCCGCCTCGCCGCGCCGGAGCCGCCGCCCCGCCGCCGTTCGGATCCCGCCGCCGCCGCCAGTTTTGTCCGGTTTTTCGTCGGTTTATTTTCGGTAAACCCTAGATCTAGTTTGGTTTTTTTAGATCGGTTATTCTCGGTTTAGAGCTATTTAGCGAACGTTCGTCAGATTAGTTTCTGAAACGAATGAATTCGTCGGTTTAGTTCTGTTAGCGAACGTTCGTTTGCTAGTCTTTTTCTTTTTCTTTTTATTTTCGGCCAGGGACCTATCCGTGATTATTTTTATCACAAATTAGCCCTTAATCTTCAAACCCTCGCAACTTTTTAACCGTTTGTCCAAATCCAGTGAAACCAACGCCAAAATCTTCGTCTCGAACCCTTCTTTCCAGTTAATCAACTTGAACATGATTTTGACAATTTAGAATTTGGTTTCAAGCAGATTTGAATTCGAATTTCTTTTGATCATAGTTTGAGTTTCGTAGCTCCGATTTGATTGATTCTTTCTACAAATCGAAGCTCTTCAGTTGAACTTTCAGTTTGGACTTTCTTATCTGAGTTTTACCCTTGCATCTATGCTTGAGTGCTTATGTATGCTATTGTTTGTTTGCGATAGAATTTCCGGAGTGCGAAGCGTGCTACTACGAGTCTCTAGGGTTTGTAGATCTTCATCAAGGCAAGTAACACTTTGATCATACCCCTTTGTTACCCAGTTTTTATGCATTAGTTTCAACCCTCAACCATTGCATGAGTAGGATTGATAACATGTGGGTATTGGGAAGTAGTAGTTGAGGTAGTACCTATTGCCCTTTTTATTCAAACCCTGGGAGTTACTTCTACGTTATGCTATGTTGCTATGCTATGCTCGTAGACTTGGATTGGTTTGAGTGATTCACGATGGATGTGAGAGATTAATGTTAACTAAGGGTTTATTTAAGGTGGCTAATTTAACACACATTTGGGTGGATTGTTTGTGGGCACCTGGGGAATTCAGTGTTCTCCAAGGAGATCCCGGGGAATCCGTGTGATCATCCTATGGTTCGCCACCCAGACTCAAAGGGATCATAAGATTATTCATGCTAGAAACTTCCGTGTGCAGCCACAAGCCATTATGGGCTCTGGCATAGTTGAGTATATTGTGTGACCTCTTTCAGTGGTAAACTAGCAGATGTAGGGGATGTAGGTGGTACGGTTTACCCGTTTTCTTGCTCTTTCTCCAGGCTTTGACCATGTCTCCCGAACAATTTTAGTACATATGGCGCAAGACGATTCCACATATATATCGAGGTCGGAATGGGATCGGGTGTTTTCACGTCTCATGGTAGTGCCCGGTTTGTCTTGATTGGTGATTGATAAACAAGAAGGAAAATGGAAAAGTAGAAAATCTACATGTTTATACCGTTGAGGTCCTTAGTTTAGTCAAGTAGGCGAGGGCATTTCCATCGCGAAGGATTCAATCCAGCCACAGGTTCCCCTTCGAAAGAGTTAATGCTTCTGAAAGACTGTGTCTCGGTCATCCGTTTCTCAAACACCATGTAGTGCGAGAAAACCAACGGAGGAGATCGAGTCTTGTGGGGAAAAGTGCGCAAACCTCTGCAGAGTGTACAAACTAATCATGATTAGCCGTGTCCCCGGTTATGGACATCTTGAGTATCTGGTACTTGAATTATTGATTTGATCTCATCACTCTTAATCTAATTTGTTGGGTTATTAATACTGTTTATTGGGATTGAGATGGGGTTACCATTCTCAGTGTTATCAACTACCATGATAGTTAAACAAAACATATTCCATTGTTGTAGGAAAAAATGGCTTTTTGCAAAAACAAAATAACCGTAGAGCCTCCACCAGCCATATATGCATGTAGTGTTAGCATTTATTTTGTTGATTACTCTATAGTGTTATTTTGCCAGCATATTCGATGTGCTGACCCATTTTCGGGCTGCAACATATTATGTTGCAGACTTTTCAGACGAAGAGTAAGGTGCGCTAGGTCGTTGTCGTGCACCCAGCTATGCCGTTGGAGTTGATGGACTCATTTACCTTCGATGCTTCCGCAGTTATCTTTATTAGATGGACTTAGGCCATATTATTGTAATAAGTTCTCTTTTGGGACATTCGATGTAATAAGTGTGTGATTGCACTCTGTTATAAATCCTTCAAGTACTGTGTGTGTCAGCATTACCGATTCAGGGATGACACTTATGCACAGAGATTTGGCCGTTTGAGGTCGGGTCGCTACAAGATGGTATCAGAGCACACACGGATTGTAGGACACGACCATTAAGATAAGCCATAGGTCAGTCTTCTCTACTCATTTCCGACTCCTCTCCATTTTCCACTCTATAGATGGTGGACCTAAGGAACAAGTTTGCACAACCGGATGAAGAAACTCCTTTTGGACAACACTTGAAGGAAGTCACTAGGTACCTGAACATCGGAATACCAAGCTTCACCGGGACCTACACCGCCACTTTACCAGAAGAGGAGTGTTGGATGATTCGAGTTCAAGTTCCAGGAAGGACATTCACGCGAGTTACTGAGCCCATAGAGTTTTCCTTTGATGCACCAACCTAGAGTCTAGGAAAGAGCATGGCAGGCCACATCGCCATGGGACGCATCGGCAAAGTTTATCACAAGGATATTAAGGACACCATCTACCAGATATGTGGGCGCCGAGATGAGAAATGGGAGATGATCAGCACCAGGAGGGACAGGTCCATTGCAGCTTTCATCCAGGAGTTAAACCAGCACATTCGTCGCCAGGAGAACCAAATGTGCGCAAGCATGATAGATCTGAAGAAGGTGATGATCGGGAACATGGAGCTTGAAGAGGAATTCAAGTCTACACGCGATGGATATGAGGAGGAAATCGCAATCCTAGTGGAAAAGAATGACGACCTGACGAGGAAGCTAGGAGTATTCATGGGAGACCCCGCGCCAGGAGGAGATGATGACCATCCCGAGGACTACATCGTCATCGACGACACCGACTCTGACCCCGACAGTAGTGATGATGATTATGAAGACGAAGCTAGAGCGGATATCATGGAGTCTTCCACCGATCAAAATTTCTAGATGACCACCATATTACCAGTAGTATTTCCCCCATGTATATAGTAGTAGTCCGAGTATTTTGTAACGGTAGTTAGATCGTTTGTATGCCCTTGCTTTGAATTGAGTGTTGTGATATGAATGTGTTTGTCTCATGTGCATATGGGTAGTGTTTTCTGTTTAGACCTCATTATATTCTAATCTCTCCCCTCTAAACCCATCAGATGCCTTCGAGACGTGACCCCGGATTTGTCTTCCCACCGGAGCTCACTCAGTTGATCCAACAGCAGAATGCCTTGATGCAGCTACTAGTCCATAACCAAGGCAACAACAACAACAACAACAAAACCACCACCACCACCTCCAGTTGACAACTTAGCCCATTTTCCGAGGTTAAATCCGCTGGTGTTTTCCAGTAGTACCGAGACGATTGTTGCTGATGACTGGCTACGCAGGATTGGAAGGGAGTTGACCACCGCAGGTTGCATAGATGCTGAGAAGGTGTGTTTTGCCGCACACCAATTGGATGGACCGACAACCTCATGGTGGGAGAATTACGTACACAACCACTTTCCCCATAGCTAATTTCACTTGGGATCAGTTTCAGCAAGCTTTCCACATTGCACATGTCTCAACTGGAGCTATGAACATGAAGAAGCGTGAGTTTCGCAACTTATGCCAGGGAAATCGTACTGTGGGGCGGTACGTGGATGAGTTCAGTAAGCTAGCTCGCTATGCCCTAGATGATGTGGCCACAGATGTCGTGAAGCAGGAGAAGTTTATGGAAGGGCTAAATGATGAGATGAGTATGCAGTTGATGGTAGCTACATTTACTAACTACCAGGACTTGGTAGATAGGGCTCTTATGATTGAAGGGAAGCAGCAGCAGATAGAGAGCCGCAAAAGGAAGTATGGACAAGGGAAGTACAATTCTAGAGCATCACAGAAGCCCCGATTTACCCCAAACTCGGGAGGATACACCCATAACCATGGAGGCCACACCCACAATGGAGGAAGTTCACATAACCACAGTGGCCCCAAGAATGGAAATGGGAATGTTGCAAGCAGTAACCAGAACTGTTCCAACCCAGCAACCCCTCCTAAGAAGGATCTGACCCATGTCACCTGCTACAAGTGCGGGAAGACTGGGCACTACGCCAATGATTGCTCTGAGTTGAAGAATGGCAACGGCAATGGAAGCTCTGGGAAGAAGCCCAATCCCTTCACCAGAGGTCAGGTGAACCACATCAACGTGGAGGAGGTTGAAGATCAGCCTGACACAGTGATTGGTAAGTTTTTGGTTAAGTCATTTACTGCTCTCGTTCTTTTTGATACTGGTGCATCGCATTCATACATATCAAGGGGATTCGTGGACAAGTTTAAGTTACCCACCTTAGCCCTTAGGTCACCCATGTTAGTAAGCTCGCCAGGTGCAGAGTATATGGCCAGCCGATGGTGTGATCGGTTACCCCTAACCATTGGTAGCCACATGTTTCCCTCGGATCTAATAATTTTGGAGTCACAAGGATTGGATATAATACTAGGCATGGATTGGCTATCAAAGTACGGAGGGAACATTGACTGTGCTAGTAAATCAATTCTGCTCACCACCCCGGAGGGAAAAAGGATTAAGTATGTATCCAGGCATGCGCCAAGGAGGACCCAAGTAAATTCCCTCTCGGGAGTTGTTCAAGAGGAAGTGCCTGTTGTGAAGGATTACCCGGATGTATTTCCAGAGGAATTACCAGGCATGCCACCATATCGTGATATAGAGTTTTTGATAGAGCTGTTGCCAGGCACCGGACCACTATCAAAGAGACCATACCGGATGCCCGCAAATGATCTGGAGGAAATTAAGAAGCAGATTAAGGAGTTACTGGAGAAAGGTTACATTCGACGAAGTTCGTCACCGTGGGAAGCCCCAGTGCTCTTAGTTGAGAAGAAGGATGGATCTTTGAGAATGGTTGTTGATTATCATGCATTGAATAAAGTGACGATCAAGAACAAGTACCCACTACCGATGATCAACAATTTGTTTGACCAGCTGCAAGGAGCTAAAGTATTTTCCAAGATCGATCTGCGATCAGGATACCACCAGCTGAAGATCCGAGAACAGGATATACCTAAGACAGCTTTTACCACCAGGTATGGGCTGTATGAGTACACAGTTATGTCATTTGGATTAACTAATGCCCCTGCCTATTTCATGAGTATGATGAATAAGGTGTTCATGGAGTTATTGGATAAGTTTGTTGTGGTGTTCATTGATGATATTCTGGTGTACTCGAAGAATGAAGAGGGGCACAAGGAGCATTTGCGTTTAGTTCTCGAGAAGCACAGAGAACATCAGTTATATGCCAAGTTTAGGAAATGTGAGTTTTGGTTGAAGGAAGTTGGATTCCTTGGGCACGTTATATCAGGAGAAGGTATAGCAGTAGACCCTACCAAGGTCCAGTCAGTCACCGAGTGGTTGGCACCCACCTCAGTTGGAGAGATCCGCAGTTTTCTAGGACTCGCGGGATATTATCGGAGATTCATAGATAATTTTTCCAAGATTGCGAAGCCCATGACAGAGTTATTGAAGAAGGATACTAAGTTCAAGTGGACCGAAGAATGTGAGGCCAATTTTCAGGAGTTGAAGAAACGTTTGGTTTCAGCCCCAGTGCTAATTCTTCCGGATATACGCAAGGATTTCCAAGTGTATTGCCACGCTTCTCGCTTAGGACTTGGAGGTGTACTTATGCAGGACGGAAGAGTTGTTTCATATGCCTCACGACAGCTTTGACCTCATGAGTTGAATTATGCCACGCATGATTTGGAGTTAGCAGCTGTAGTGCATGCGCTCAAGACCTGGAGACATTTTCTTATTGGAAACCGCTGTAATGTGTACAAGGACCACAAGAGTTTGAAGTACATTTTCACGCAGAAGGAGCCGAATCTCAGGCAGAGGAGATGGTTGGAGCTTATAAAGGATTATGATATGAAGTTGCATTATCATCCAGGAAAGGCCAATGTCGTAGCAGATGCTTTGAGCCGGAAGAGTTATGTCAATACCCTCCACTACAAAAAAAGACACATCCGTGACATTTTGGGCCGAACGATTTTTTTCTGTCGTACTTATGACACTTCTATGACGATAATTGTGACAAAACCCGGTATCATCATAGATGTGGTGGGCTCCTACTTCTATGACAAAACATCATGACAGAAAATGGGCTTTTCGTCCTGGGCGGGCCGGAGACGCAGCTGGATGACATTCTTTGGGCCGTCCATGACGGAAAAACCCTGGTAGAAGCGAGGGCGAGGAAAATATCGGGGTGTTCCAAGTTACGGTGGGTGGTCGGGGCCGAGCGATGCGCGTTTCTCTCGTACACGCACGTGCGTGGGTGCGAGGCGTTGGGCTCTAACTGAACCCGAGCGAGGCGTC
This sequence comes from Aegilops tauschii subsp. strangulata, assembly GCF_002575655.3. Lineage (NCBI taxonomy): Eukaryota > Viridiplantae > Streptophyta > Magnoliopsida > Poales > Poaceae > Aegilops > Aegilops tauschii. Next base: position 125,209,044 of record NC_053038.3, on the reverse strand, counting down.
GGGCTCTAACTGAACCCGAGGGATTGCACTGCAGGCTACGCGTTACTGAACCCGAGCGATCGATCGATGGCTGTTAACTGAAGCCGATCGAGCGATTCCTTCGCTACTGCTGCTAACTGAAGTCGATCGATGCTGCCTCTGGATGAACAGTGAGCGTTGCTGGGGGGGTTTGGATGAACAGTTCCCGGTGGGGGTGGATGAACAGGACCCCGTGGTGTTGCCTCTGGATGAACAGGACCCCAATCGATCGAGCTGGTTGGGGCTGGATGAACAGGACCCCGTGGAGGGCTGGATGAACAGGACCATCCCGTGGAGGGCTGGATGAACAATAGACGATGGAGGGCTGGATGAAAAGTAGCCCGTGGAGGGGTGGTTGAATAGGAGCCCATGGAGAGGGCTGGTTGAACAGTAGCCGGTGGAGTAGCGCGCGGTGGAGGCTGGATGAACAGGAGCCCGTGGATGAACAGTTGCGGGTGGAGGCTGGAGGAGGTCGACGGTGGATGAACAGTAGCCCGTGGAGGCTGAGGGGGTCAACGGTGGAGATGAACAGTATCTCGTGGAGTCCCGTTTTGCGGTACGCCACACCCCTCCCGATGAACAAGACCCCCGTTTCGACCGTAGCGCTCCAACACAAGTCTGTTTCCTCCGTTTTGCGGTACGCCACACCCCTCCCGATCAACAGGACCCCATTTCGACCGTAGGAGGTCCGTTTCCTCTGTTTTGCGGTACGCCAGACCCCTCCCGATGAACAGGACCCCGTTTCGAACGTGGCCGATCGAACACAAGGCCATTTGCTCCGTTGTGCGGTACGCTAGGCCTCGTTTCCATCGGCTGTTCCATCCAAGCCCTCCCGATGAACACGACGACGCATTCCGTTCCGACCCAGCCGGTTGGCTCCCCATGAACACGACGACGACGCAGTTTCCCCGTTCCGACCCAGCCATGTACACGAGCCCTGGCCGTACGTATGCGCGAGTAGGCGTTCGAGACCCTGCCCGTATGTACGTACGTGGCTGTATTTTCTTTCTTGCACACTGGCCGCTGTATGTACGTGTACATGCTACGTGCGCGCCTCTACTACGACACGTGCGCGCCTCTACATCGACCAGTATGTACGTACACGTTCGCGACCAGAATGACAACGCTACGTACGCTTCGACCAGGTGGGTCCCGACTATCAGGAACTTCCTTCCGTGCGAAGATGTAGCTAGTGGGTCCCAACAGTCAGGGGGGCGAATCATTTTTTTGCCCGGACGCACTTCCTTGCGTGCGAAGATGTAGCTGGTGGGTCCCAGCAGTCAGGGGGAAACGTTTTTTTGCCAAATACGGTGGCCTGTCTGGTGGGTCCCTGCTGCCATGTGGAGGAATAATTATTTTGCGCATAATAAGGAGGCACTTCCTTGCGGCCGCCGTGGACCCAGCTGTCAGCCTCTCCACATACAGTAATCTTCCGATGGAAGTCGTTCCTTGACCACGTTGACCATGCCGCGCCGAGAGCACCAGGGCGGTGGACGACGACGAGGCCTAGGAAGGGGACGACGCGGAGCCGGGGAAGACGCGGTAGTGGAAGCCCGCGCGGAGAGGAGTACGAGGGTTCACTGGTTCGGCTACGGTGTGAGGCTGCCGTCGCCGTAGGGGGCGATGAGGCCTCCACGGAAGCACAGCCGGCCACGGGAGACAGGAGCATGCGGCACGACTGGCGCTGCTTTGGGCGGCTGGAGCAAGAAGACCAGAGGTTGAAGAAGCACTACGACCGTTGGATGGACATCGTACGGTCACTGGAGCTAGAATCGTTCATATTGACTAAGTTCACAAAGCACTCCATCCCCGTCAACTTAGTAGGCCCAGAAGTCAGCCTCCCACCAAGGTGGGTCCCAACTAGCAGGGGGAGTATTCATTTTTTTGTGCGTAATAAGGAGGCACTTCCGGTGGGTCCGAGCTGACAGCGGGGGGAACATTTTTTTCGTGAAATACGGTGGCCCATCCGGTGGGTCCCAGCAGTCTGGGGGGAAACGTTTTTTCGCCAAATACGGTGGCCCGTCCGGTGGGTCCCTGCTGTCAGGTAGAGGAATAATTATTTTCCGCGTAATAAGGAGGCACTTCCTTGCGGCTGCCGTGGACCCAGCTGTCAGCCTCTCCACGTAAAGTACTCTTCCGATGGAAGTCGTTCCTTGACCACGTTGACCACGCCGCGCCAAGAGCACTAGGGTGGTGGATGACGCCGAGGCCTAGGAAGGGGACGGTGCGAAGCCGGGGAAGACGCGGCAGTGGATGCCCACGCGGAGAGGAGTATGCGGGTTCACTGGTTCGGCTGCGGTGTGAGGCTGCCGTCGCCGCAGAATAACAGGGGGTGTGGGTGAGTAGAGGGATGCCCTGGCCAACGGTGGGAGTAGTAGGGCGCGGTGAGGCCTGCGCGGGAGCATAGCCGGCCACGGGAGGCGGGAGCAGGCGGTCCCGCCGGCGCTGGATTTGGCGGCTGGAGCAAGAAGATCAGAGATTAAAGAAACACGACGGCCGTTGGATTGACATCCAACGGTTATGTCTGCTAGAATCGTTTGTTGACGTATATAATAACTAAAAAAAATCTTGCATACGCATCAACTTAATAGGCCCACAAGTCAGACCATTCCCTCTTTTTTTAATAATTTATATATAGCTCATTGCGACTTCTTATGCAATTTATTGCAGTCCGTTTTTTTGGTTGGCCAGGGCCAATTTCGCATATTTCTATGGGTTCCAAACTATTTTTAATACCGAAATGTCGAGTCAGATTTAAAGTACTTTGAAGATATATTTAAATTAGGTTAATGCCGAGTGAAATAGGAATCAGAAAATGTGAAAAAATTCAGAAATTATAAAGTAATTGCCAATTTGTCATCTGTTTTTATATTTACAACCCATTTCATATTACTTTCAAGATTTGCAGGCGTCTTGAAAGAGTTGCAGCCCATCAGGGCGTAAAAAATAAGTAGGCCTGGATTGGGTATTTTTTGGAAAAAATAAACTGGGCTCATTTTCACAAAGAAAAAATAGCTGGGCTGGTCACATGGTGAACATAAAATATAAACCTGGGCTAGACGGGCCACAACCCAGTTCAAACCCTGCTCCGTCTCAACAATAACAAAAAAATACTGCTCGAGCAGCTACGTCCCAGGTGTCAGCCGATCTTGGGCTGTTCTCTTGTCTATTGACTATATACGCTCACAATGTCGTGGCTCCCAGATGTCAGGAAAACACTAGGAGGAAGCATTTTATTTTCCCATACGCTGACACGGTGGGCCCCTACTGTCATCCTCTCCACGTACTTCTGCCGATTCTTGTTGTTTGTTGACCATGTTGACACGCGAGAGGGCCGCGCCGCGGCGAGCGCACCAAAGCGCGCGGAGGACGACGGCGAGGCCTCGGACGTCGGCGTTAACGATTTAGGAGACAGTGGGGCGGCGATGCGTGCGCTGAGGCGCAGCCAGCCGTGGGAGGCGGAAGCAGGCGGCCCCGCCGGCGCTGGTTTGGTTTTGGCGGCTGGAGGAAGACAGGACTGAAGAAACACGACAGACTGTAAAAGCAGCAGGAGTACTTAACAACCTTAACTGAAACCAGCAGGGGCACTTAACAACCATAGCTGAAAGCAGTATGAGTACTTATACAGGTTCAACCGTACAAAGCACGCCTCGAACAGTGCTACTTGGCCTACAGTTAACCAAGGGTGAGGCCGCCAAGCCCCAGGACAAGGCCCAGGCGCCACCCCGCACATCCACAACCTTCTGAAAGCGGCTTCATCTCGCAATGTGGTCAATAAACAGGATATTCGCTTTAGAGCCATGGAAAAGCAGGAACATAATCTTATGTCCTATTCTCCAAGATGGACTGGCCTTCATTATTTGAGACCACCCATGAATAAGTATCTTTTCACCTCCAAGGGGAATGGAGTAGGTCGACATAAACATCATGTTGTGACCAAGCGCAAGTCTGACCCGACCATGGTCATGCATCTGTATAAGAACAATAGAACTGGGCAGTTTCTATTTCAAGAAGATCACAGCTGTAAAACTGTGTATAAGCAATAGTTTATGAACAACATATATAACAGAAAACAGCTTGTACCATAAGTTTCTCGACACAGCTGGACCTGTTCAACGAGTGCAGCAGTGGCACACATATCCCACGTGGCCTTCCACCATTGAAACGCCCCACAAGGACCTCAAGACGATCAATAAAGTGTAGGGACTTGTGGATGTCGTCCCAGTCAACTTCAGTGCCATCAGTAACAGCCGAGTTGTTACAGAATAACAAACGAGCAGCCTGCTTAACTCTGAAAACACCTACACGTGCTACCAATTATAAGAAAATATTAGTTAGAAGTAGCATCTTCGTGAGAGATTCGTTGCTACTTCTAAAGTTAAATTGTGATTAGTTAGACAGAATAGGTGGATTAAGAAGTAATCGAGGCAACAAGCAAGAACCAGATACAAAACTAACATGGATGAACAATTGGAATGACGTCGGGGTGGAAGATCACAGTGAAGATGAGACCAGGTTCTGCTATTTCCATCAACATTCGTGCGCCAACTTTCAGTCCGCAACACTTGAGAAAGTTTATCCAAGTTCGGCCATAAAAAAGCAGCGATCTTCTTGGTTCATGAACCCAACTCGGAACTTATGTCCATGGCTTGTCTTCACTTTGACCATTAAACTGGTGTATTTAGTTATGGCAAAGCCGAGCATCTTGAGTACATGTGTTCTGGCAGAGCAAATAATGCACTGCAGGAAAAATAATATGAGAACACAATGTATTCCCTATCCAAATCTAGAAATAACTTCCTCCTTCACGTCAGTGTTGACCATTTTACTGGTAGTACCTTTTATCCAAATATAGCAATCCAAATTTCCAAATTAGTCGACAACATGTTCAAAAAAACCCCACCCTCCCGGATAGAAAAGAGGGTTATAGGAACATACTGTGCGCGTTTTAAAATCCTGTGTTAGGATGAGAAGGAACAAGTGTGGCGTCTCGCCGAGGGTGCAGAAACCTATAGGGTCCTCGCACTTTGGGCACTGCACATGAAACACACTAGATTCAGTAGGAAGAAAAATGCATCAACGGCGGCGGCTGCCATCCTAGGATTACCAGCGACCAAGGGACTTGGATTTATCGGGGATGGATGAAGAATTCGTACCTGGTTCTCCATGAGAAAACCCTATGCAATCGCCGAGAGGGGTTTTTCTCTGAACAAGAGGACGAGGGAGAAGGGGATTCAGGCCTAGTGAAATATTGCCGCTTCGTCCGTCCAGCTTACAGCTAAAGCTGGAATGGGGGGGGGGGGTTGTGATTTGACGGCTCATTGGGCATTACTGCGGCGCTACGACCGGGGTGTGTCTACCGTGCAGTTGTGCACTCTAATTTGTGCATATGGCACGTGGATCCCATTGCCGGATGCCCCACATATCAGCGAAAGGAAGTAGAAAGACAGGAGTAACTAGTTACACATAAATATATTTTTGACAGAGAGATACTCCCTCTGTAAAGAAATATACAAATCTTTTATATCACAACTTTATACATAAGAAAAATCAAGGGGGATATATATATATATAACATATATAATTATAAAAAACAGAGTTGTTTTTAACACAGTATAGACGAGTTGGTGATGATGGTGTGCCTGCCATCCTGCAATATAGGCCGTCCGATTTATATCTGACGGATAGGAAGGAAACTATGACAATTTTGCAAAAAGGTACCCACACCTCTCCACATTTGCAAATAAGGCCTTCCCTCGTTCATCCTTTTCTCTCAAAAGATAAAATACTCATACAAATGCATCTTGATGTTACGTGCAACGCACGGGCATTATGGGGGTTCAGCTGAGAATATAATACTCAGACAGGCTCACGGTTCCGGACTTTGGGCCGCAGGCCCACCCTGCATGTTTGGGGGCCCATGTGTTCTACCTCAGCGCTTTTCATATTGCAAGCGATCGGTACAGCGCTGGTTTTAGATGCTGTCGCAAGGCGAATACACAAAATTGAATAAAGCACGACAGCTGTTGGAATGAAATCGAACGACAGTTCCTAACCAGCAATGAGAGTTGCAATTCTATCAATGATATACCATGTGATAAATAATACTATCGTATTACTTATACACACAGGACACTTGTTTTACCATGCCAGATTATTACATCAAAATCTCTCGGAGGATAGATCAGTTTGGCAGTTGCGTGCTGCTACTGAAGAATTTCAAAGTTGATTTGGACCAGCTCTCCTTGCAGAGAAAGTTCGATTTTGAGGTCATCCCCTACCGCAAGATATGATTTAGATTTGAACCTTGACCATCCTTTAGCATCAATCATCATGCGACCATCCTTTGTACTTACGGTATATTGAGCAGGTTCATTCACACCAAGGCTGCGCATGGTAAGAGAAACTTGGCCGCTGTCGCCCGGATTGTTGAACGACTCCCTCGTTGCTCTAGGAATTCTCTATTTGAAGACATACCCAAACAGTTAGATCAACACAGTGAATTATGCGAAACAACATGGAAAGAAAAAAGAACGAAGCACTTGGGCGGCCAATGCTTACCAAGAAGGTGGACATGTCGGTTTTTGTAAGGACTTTGGTATATGAAGTGCGAACTGCAGCCCAGCCTGTTGCCGGTGCAACTGCTCGTTCGGCTGCCGCTGCACGGGCCGGAGCAGATGCAAGTGCAAGTGTTGGTGCAGGTGCCGAAGCCGCCGCTGCTGCCGGAGATGGTGCTCCTTGTAGAGCTGGTGCCGGTGTCGGAGCAGGTGCCGGTGTCGATTCCCGATCCTCCGGTAGATCAGCCTGATCCGCTGACGCGGTCGGTGCCCAATCCTTAGCTGGATCAGACTGAGCTGCTGCCGCTGTCAGTGCTAGAGCAACTGCCGGTGCTCGATCCGTTGCTGAAGGTGGTACCGATGTGCGAGACAGCGGCGATCGTGTCTGGTCTGCTATGATCAGCTTTCTAACTTGACTAGGCTTCGTGACCGTGATCCAGTTTTTTTTCTTCATTTCTTTTAAACGCGAGAAGGACTAATTGTGGCGTTTTTGTTAAACCAAACTGCAGTTCATCATAGGGATTCAGCTTGTACTCAGACAATAGACTGATCCAATTTTTCCAGTAATATAAGTGATGGACAGTGCCTTCGTTACTGGCACGACATAAGAAGTGAAACCTGCAAAAATAGCCATCGGAGAGCAAACCAAACGGTTTATTCTGTGATGAATGTCACATGGCAAAACCTGCATCGTAAAATTGCAGGAGAAGAAAGAAAACATGACATTAAATCAATAAGATTTAGACAGTAAATCAATAAGATTTACTTGATGTGACACGAGTGAATCCTTACCAGGAAATCACTATGTTGAAGTACTAAACAGAAGATTGATCGTCCAACTACGGGTGGCATGCAGGGGCCCCGCCTACTCCCACAAGCAGGACAGTCCAAAGGTCGTGACAAATCGTATGGACCGAACATCCATGGGACTGGAAATCCTGGTGGGTGCGATAAACCCTGCAATGCATACAGATATTGGAGTGTAACCATAATTGATAAACCGTCCTCACAAAAAAGATGATCTGGATACTTCAAAATATACAGACTGAATTGAGTGGAGAGACATTAACATAGACCGTTCTCAAGACTGACCACACACCAAAAGCGGCAGTACTAATAAACAATACAGGGTTCACAAACACAAATCAAGTACTGAACAATAGTACTTACTACAGACAAGCAAAGTTGCACTAATTAAACTCTGCAGACTATTTCTTGCCACCGACCTACGGGATGAACCCCACATAACTGACTAGGCCATGGACTTCATGAGAGATGTCTACATGCACCATCACCATCTCGTCAACCTTGGAGAACCTAATAGAGTGGTCTTTCCACTCATAAACATGATGATGAAGACATGCCGCATCAGATTTGTTGGGAAGCTTTACAAGAACCACACCCTTCGTAATCGAAGGCACAACCAGGAAATTGTTGTGGTCAAGTACAGCCTCGAGAACACGCCTGACAACAATGCTACAGGAAAACACTAGTTCAGGACACGTGGCGACAAGGACACAGCAGCTGGATAGTTTAGCAGTAGAACTCATCCTCAGGTCTTCCAGTTCACATGACATGACTTTGAGAACTTCATCTCCACCGCGGACCTAGTTCTAATTCAAACGGAAACCATATTTTATTACTACCTCCGTTCAGAAATATAAGATGATTTTCGATATTATACTCCATATATGACTACATATACGCACATAAATGAGTGAACAAAGACACTAGAACATGTCTTCCAAGGCATGAGAGAAGAGGGATTACTTGCAATATCCATAACACAAGTTACTGAGGCAAATATACCCTCTTCAAAGGTAGCATTGATGTTCATAAAGTACTCCCTCCGTCCCAAAATTCTTGTCTTAGATTTGTCTAGATACAGATGTATCAAGTCACATTTTAGTATTAGATACATCCGTATCTAGACAAATCTAAGACAAGAAATTTGGGACAGAGGGAGTAGTTGAAAGTAATCTATAAGAAATCAGTGTCAACCTCTCGCATGTTTTGGTCAAAAGAGGAATTTAGAACCATCATTTGGCACACAAAAATCACATGCAAGATCACCCAGAAATTTGTACTACTAGTACTAGTACTACGTGTTAGATGAAAAAACACGATCAAGATCGAGAAAAAGATCGTCAAGAAGAGATATTACCTGCACTTGCTTAATGAGGTATCCCGGAGAGGGGGGCTTGGACAGGGTGATGGCTTTGAGCTTGTCTGCGGTAGTCTCGGCGGGGTGCTTGCGCTTCGTCGTACCATGAGCCTCGATGGTTTTGGCCAGAGCCATAGACATCACTTCGGCCGGTGCTCCAGCGTCCATCAAGAAACTGTCAAATAGAAATAAAAGAAAAGAAACCATAATCACAAACCCAAAAGAAGAACAGAATGGGAGTTATAGGATCAGTCTCGGGGTTGCAAGACTGATGTCTACTACACAACCTTCTTCTTGTAGACGTTGTTGGGCCTCCAAGTGCAGAGGTTTGTAGTACAGTAGCAAATTTCCCACAAGTGGATGACCTAAGGTTTATCAATCCGTGGGAGGCGTAGGATGAAGATGGTCTCTCTCAAACAACCCTGCAACCAAATAACCAAGAGTCTCTTGTGTCCCCAACACACCCAATACAATGGTAAATTGTATAGGTGCACTAGTTCGGCGAAGAGATGGTGATACAAGTGCAATATGGATGATCGATATGAGTATTTGTAATCTGAAAATATAAAAACAGCAAGGTAACTAATAATAAAAGTGAGCACAAACGGTATTGCAATGTGTTGAAACAAGGCCTATGGTTCATACTTTCACTAGTGCAAGTTCTCTCAACAATAATAACATAATTGGATCATATAACTATCCCTCAACATGCAACAAAGAGTCACTCCAAAGTCACTAATAGCGGAGAACAAACGAAGAGATTATGGTAGGGTACGAAACCACCTCAAAGTTTATCCTTTCTGATCGATCTATTCAAGAGTCCGTAGTAAAATAACACGAAGCTATTCTTTCCGATCTATCCTAAAGTTCGTACTAGAATAACACCTTAAGACACAAATCAACCAAAACCCTAATGTCACCTAGATACTCGAATGTCACCTCGAGTATCTGTGTGTATGATTATACAATATGCATCACACAATCTCAGATTCATCTATTCAACCAACACAAAGTACTTCAAAGAGTGCCCCAAAGTTTCTACCGGAGAGTCAAGACGAAAACGTGTGCCAACCCCTATGCATTAGTTCACAATGTTACGGAACCCGCAAGTTGATCACTAAAACATACATCACGTAGATCACGTGAATATCCCATTGTCACCACAGATAAGCACATGCAAGACATACATCAAGTGTTGTCAAATCCTTAAAGACTCAATACGATAAGATAACTTCAAAGGGAAAACTCAATCCATCACAAGAGAGTTGAGGGGGAGAAACATCATAAGATCCAACTATAATAGCAAAGCTCGCGATACATCAAGATCGTACCACCTCAAGAACACGAGAGAGACAGAGATCAAACACATAGCTACTGGTACATACCCTCAGCCCCGAGGGTGAACTACTCCCTCCTCGTCATGGAGAGCACCGGGATGATGAAAATGTCCACCGGTGACGGTTCCCCCTCCGGCAGGGTGCCGGAACAGGGTCCCGATTGGTTTTTGGTGGCTACAGAGGCTTGCGGTGGCTGAACTCCCGATCTATTCTGTTCCCCGATGTTTTTAGGGTATATGGATATATATAGGCAAAAGAAGTCGGTCAGGGGAGCCACGAGGGGCCCACGAGGGCGGGGGGCGCGCCCAGGGGGGCAGGCGCGCCTCCCTGCCTCGTGGCCACCTCGAAGCTTCCCCGACTTTAACTCCAAGTCTCCTGGATCACGTTTGTTCCAAAAATCACGCTCCCGAAGGTTTCATTCCGTTTGGACTCCGTTTGATATTCCTTTTCTGTGAAACACTGAAACAAGGGAAAAAACAGAAACTGGCACTGGGCTCTGGGTTAATAGGTTAGTCCCAAAAATAATATAAAAGTGCATAGTAAGGCCCATTGAACATCCAAGATGGATAATATAATAGCATGAATACTTCATAAATTATAGATACGTTGGAGACGTATCAACATCCCCTAGCTTAATTCCTGCTCGTCCTCGAGTAGGTAAATGATAAAAGAAATAATTTATGAAGTGTGAATGCTAGCAGGTGCACAAGTTTGATCAATGATAATTTCAATCACCTTTTCTAGCATCATCATATGTCATAACAATAGGTCAACTCATAAGGCTTCTCATGATCAAGTAACAAGCTATTCACATGTTAAAGTATAGATCATAAACCTTCTTGAAAACTAACAAACCGTGTTATTAGTCATCAAACAATTCCAATTCATCTTATTTTCTGGAAGAGTCTATGTCAGAGCTTTGATTTAGCAAACTCCACATACTCAACTATCATTTAGTCTTTCACAATTGCTAACACTCACGCGATATTTATGGGTTCAAAGTTTTAATCAGACACAAAGAAAGATAGGGGCTTATAGATTCGCCTCCCAACCTTTTACCTCAAGGGTAATGTCAACAATAATAGCTCATGATGCCTTACATCCAATTGGATATATATATCAGAATCTTTCTGATACGTCTCCAATGTATCTATATTTTTTGATTGTTCCATGCTATATTATATTCTATTTTGGACATTATTGGGCTTTATTATACACTTTTATATTATTTTTGGGACTAACCTATTAACTGGAGGCCCATCCCAGAATTGCTGTTTTTTGCCTATTTCAGAGTTTCGCAGAAAAAGAATATCAAACGGAGTCCAAACGGAATGAAACCTTCGGGAACGTGATTTTTGGAACGAACGTGATCCAGAGGACTTGGACCCTACGTCAAGAAAGCAACCAGGAAGGCACGAGGTAGGGGGCGCGCCTACCCCCCAGGCGCGCCCTCCACCCTCGTGGGGCCCATGTTGCTCCACCGACGCACTTCTTCCTCCTATATATACCTACGTACCCCCAAACTACCAGATACGGAGCCAAAAACCTAATTCCACCGCCGCAACCTTCTGTACCCGTGAGATCCCATCTTGGGACTTTTCCGGAGCTCCGCCGGAGGGGGCATCGATCACGGAGGGCTTCTACATCAAGACCATAGCCTCTCCGATGATGTGTGAGTAGTTTACCTCAAACCTTCGGGTCCATAGTTATTAGCTAGATGGCTTCTTCTCTCTCTTTGGATCTCAATACAATGTTCACCCCCTCTCTTGTGGAGATCTATTCGATGTAATCTTCTTTTGCGGTGTGTTTGTTGAGACCGATGAATTGTGGGTTTATGATCAAGTTTATCTATGAACAATATTTGAATCTCCTCTGAATTCTTTTATGTATGATTGGTTATCTTTGCAAGTCTCTTGGAATTATCAGTTTGGTTTGGCCTACTAGATTGATCTTTCTTGCAATGGGAGAAGTGCTTAGCTTTGGGTTCAATCTTGCGGTGTCCTTTCCCAGTGACAGTAGGGGCAGCAAGGCACGTATTGTATTGTTGCCATCGAGGATAACAAGATGGGGTTTATATCATATTGCATGAGTTTATCCCTCTACATCATGTCATCTTACTTAAAGCATTACTCTATTCTTTTGAACTTAATACTCTAGATGCATGCTGGATAGCGGTCGATGTGTGGAGTAATAATAGTAGATGCAGACAGGAGTCAGTCTACTTGTCGCGGACGTGATGCCTATATACATGATCATACCTAGATATTCTCATACTATGCTCAATTCTTTCAATTGTTCAACAGTAATTTGTTTACCCACCGTAATACTTATGCTCTCGAGAGAAGCCACTAGTGAAACCTATGGCCCCCGGGTCTATTTTCCATCATATTAATCTTCCAACACTTAGCTATTTTTATTGCCTTTTATTTTACTTTGCATCTTTATCATAAAAAATACCAAAAATATTATCTTATCATATCTATCGGATCTCACTTTCGTAAGTGACCATGAAGGGATTGACAACCCCTTTATTGCGTTGGTTGCGAGGATTTTATTTGTTTGTGTAGGTGCGAGGGACTCGTGCGTGGCCTCCTACTGGATTGATACCTTGGTTCTCAAAAACTGAGGGAAATACTTACGCTGCTTTACTGCATCACCCTTTCCTCTTCAAGGGAAAACCAACGCAGTACTCAAGAGGTAGCACTTTCCAACACAATGTGCTTGCCAAAGGATAAAATGTAAAAAGGAAAGGTGAAGATCACCATGACTCTTGCATAAGGTAGAAGACAAGAATAAAAGATAGGCCCTTCGCAGAGGAAAGTAGAGGTTGCCATGCGCTTTTATAGTTGGATGCACAAAATCTTAATGCGAGGGAACGTCACTTTATATTGCCACTTGTGATAGGGACCTTTATTATGCAGTCCGTCGCTTTTATTGCTTCCATATCACAAGATCGTATAAAGCTTATTTTATCCACACTAAAAGATCATATATATTTAGAGAGCAATTTTTATTGCATGCACCGATGACAACTTACTTGAAGGATCTTACTCAATCCATAGGTAGGTATGGTGGACTCTCATGGCAATACTGGTTTAAGGGATGTTTGGAAGCACAAGTAGTATCTCTACTTGGTGCAAAGAATTGGCTAGCATGAGGGGGAAAGGCAAGCTCAACCTGTTGGGCGATCCATGACAATATACTTTATTTCGGATATAAGAAAACATAACCCATTACTTGTCTTCCTTGTCCAACATCAACCTTTTAGCATGTCATATTTTAATGAGTTCTCACAATTACAAAAGATGTCCAAGATAATATATTTATATGTGAAATCTCGCTTCCCTGTATATTCTTTCATGAATTGTTCAAGTGACCAATACAACGTTTGCTAACCTTCAATAAATTTACCACCTCTACTTCTTATATGTAAAGTCATTACTCCCCATGGGATAAGCATATGAAACATATATAATTTAAGATTTATGATTCAAATCATTCAACTATTTACTCATAGGATATAAGTGAAGCACATGAGTAAATGACAAACTACTCCAAAAAGATATAAGTGAAGATTAATGAGTAGTTAAATAATTATGTAGCTATGTGAAGACTCTCTACCATTTTAAGAATTTCAGATCTTGGTATATTATTAAAACAGCAAGCAAGCCTAAAGAAAATAAAATGACGCTCCAAGCAAAACACATATCATGTGGTGAATAAAAATATAGCTCCAAGTAAAGTTACCGATGAACGAAGACGAAAGAGGGGATGCCATCCGGGGCATCCCCAAGCTTAGGCTCTTGGTTATCCTTGAATATTACCTTGGGGTGCCTTGGGCATCCCCAAGCTTAGGCTCTTGCCACTCCTTATTCCATAGTCCATCGAATCCTTACCCAAAACTTGAAAACTTCACAACACAAAACTCAACAGAAAATCTCGTGAGCTCCGTTAGCGAAAGAAAACAAAACACCACTTCAAGGTACTGTAATGAACTCATTCTTTATTTGTATTGGTTTTAAATCTACTGTATTCCAACTTCTCTATGGTTTATAAACTATTTTACTAGTCATAGATTCATGAAAATAAGCAAACAACACACGAAAAACAGAATCTGTCAAAAACAGAACAGTCTGTAGTAATCTGTAACTAACGCAAACTTCTGGAAATCAAAAAATTCTACCAAAATAGGAAGACCTAGATAATTTGATTATTGATATGCTGCAATTGTAATCAGTATTTTATCACATTCTGGTGATTTTAAACAATTGTTTTCGTGAACAGAAAGTTTCTGGAATTTTCAGCAAGATCAAATAACTATCATCCAAGAAGATCCTATAGGTTTAACTTGGCACAAACACTAATTAAAACATAAAACCACATCTAACCAGAGACTAGATGAATTATTTATTCCTAAACAGACCCAAAACGCAAAGAACTAAAATAAAATTGGGTTCCCTCCCAACAAGCGCTAACGTTTAACGCCCCTAGCTAGGCATGATGATTTCAATGATGCTCACATAAGACATAAGAATTGAAGTATAAAGAGAGCATCATGAAGAATATGACTAGCACATTTAAGTCTAACCCACTTCCTATGCATAGGGATTTTGTGAGCAAACAACTTATGGGAACAATAATCAACTAGCATAGGAAGGCAAAACAAGCATAACTTCAAAAATTTCAACACATAGAGAAGAAACTTGATATTATTGCAATTCCTACAAGCATATATTCCTCCCTCATAATAATTTTCAGTAGAATCATGAATGGATTCAATAATATAACCAGCACCTAAAGCATTATTTTCATGATCTACTTGCATACAAATTTTATTACTCTCCACATAAGCAAAATTCTTCTCTTTCAGGATAGTGGGAGTATCATAAGAGACTTGAATACTATAAATTGTTTCCACATTAAAAGAGTAATGTTCAGAAAAATGGTAATCATAATAATGAAAAGTTTTATAAACATAATCATCACTACTTTTTATAGCATAAGTGTCATCACAATAATCATCATAAGTAGCAACTTTGTTCTCATCATAATCGATTGAAACCTCTTCCATGACAGTGGAATCATTACTAAATAAAGTCATGACCTCTCCAAATCCACTTTCATAATTCTCACAATAAGATTCAACACCCTCCAAAATAGTGGGATCATTACTTCCTAAAGTTGACACTCTTCCAAACCCCCTTTCATCAATATAATCATCATAAGTAGGAGGCATGCTATCATCATGCTAAATTTGCTCATCAAAACTTGGGAGGCTAAAAATATCATCTTCATTAAACATAGCATCCCCAAGCTTGGAACAAACATTAATTGCAGCAAATATATTCTCAAACATGTCATTCTCATCAAACATAGCATCCCCAAGCTTGGGCCTTTTCATATCATAAGCATAATCACTCTCATCATTAATAATATTGATAGCACCAATAGTATAGCAATTATCATCATCACAATGAGTAATAGGAGCAACATCATTTGGGAGGGATACCTTTTTACCTTTGTTTCTCCGTCTTTCTTTTTCTTCTTCACATCATGTGTGGGTTTAATCCTCTTTTTGGAGCTCCTTATTAATGAGATTGGTTGAATAAAAGGCTCCTCCTCGTTACCTGATTCACCATAAGAAATAATAGGAGGATATCGGGAAGTCTCTTCCCTTTCATTAGTATTCTATTCATCTTCTATTTGTTTTCTTTTCTTTATGTAATTGGCAATATAAGGATTTTCAATGCAATTCACCGCACAATACATAAAAATTTCTTCTAGATCAAAATCAAGAAATCTATCAGGATTAAATTTTGGAATACCCTCAGTTATGCGTTTCATTTCTTCATACCCCAAAAGAAGACTCAACTCTTTATGATGCTCAAGGGTAATCAAGTTATCACAATTTTTGGACACGATTTGATCATGAAACAAATAGCATTGGAGCTTTAAATGACCATGTTCATTGCAAAGTTCACAAGGATGGCGATAAATATTGAATCTTTCAGCACAATCATCTAGCCTTTCTTGCAACCATTTAGTTTCCAAATACTTATGCCTCTTGCAAAATCTATCTTCCCTATTTGGTGTGTACTTGCAAGCTCTATCTATTCCACAAAAGTTGACATGCTTATAAGAGACATTTTCATCATGACTAGTGCAATCATCATTAGTATCATGGATATTCAAAGAGTTCATACTAACAACATTGCAATCATGCTCATCATTCAAAGATTTAGTGCCAAACATTTTAATGCATTCTTCCTCTAGAAATTGAGCACAATTATCGGAATCCTTATTCTCATGAAAGATATTAAAAAGATGAAGCATATGAGGCACCCTTAATTCCATTTTTTGTAGTTTTCTTTTATAAACTAAACTAGTGATAAAACAAGAAACTAAAAGATTCGATTGCAATATCTAAAGATATACCTTCAAGCACTCACCTCCCCGACAACGGCGCCAGAAAAGAGCTTGATGTCTACTACACAACCTTCTTCTTGTAGACGTTGTTGGGCCTCCAAGTGCAGAGGTTTGTAGGACAGTAGCAAATTTCCCTCAAGTGGATGACCTAAGGTTTATCAATCCGTGGGAGGTGTAGGATGAAGATGGTCTCTCTCAAACAACCCTGCAATCAAATAACAAAGAGTCTCTTGTGTCCCCAACACACCCAATACAATGGTAAATTGTATAGGTGCACTAGTTCGGCGAAGAGATGGTGATACAAGTGCAATATGGATGATAGATATGAGTATTTGTAATCTGAAAATATAAAAACAGCAAGGTAACTAATAATAAAAGTGAGCACAAACGGTATTGCAATGCGTTGAAACAAGGCCTAGGGTTCATACTTTCACTAGTGCAAGTTCTCTCAACAATATGCAGCGACCCGACCTCAAACGGTCAAGTCTCTGTGCTTTAGTGTCATCCCTGGATCGGTAATGCTGACACACACAGTACTCGAAGGATTTATAACAGAGTAGCAATCACACACTTATTACATCGAATGTCTCAAAAGAGAACTTATCACAATAAATATGGCTTAAGGCCATCTAAATAAGATAACATCGGAAGACTTGGAAGATAAGTGAGTCCATCAACTCCAACGGCATAGCTGAGATGCACAACAACGACCTATCGCACCTTTACTCGTCCTCTAAAAAGTCCGCAACATAATACGTTGCAGCCCGAGAACGAGTCAGCACATGGAATATGCTGGCAATATAACACAGTAGAGCAAGAACAGAAATAATGCTATCACTATATGCATATATTGCTGGTGGTAAGGCTCTATGGTTATATTGTTTTACGAAAAGCCAATTTTTCCCTACAACAAAGGAATATATTTGATTTAACTATCATGGTGGTTGAACAACATTGAGAAGGTACCTCCAACTCAATCCCCATTAAGAGTGATTATCAACCCAACAAATTAAATTAGAGTGATGAGATACATATGATAATCCAAGTACTAGATACTCAAGATGTCCATAACCGGGGACACGGCTAACCATGATTAGATTGTACACTCTGCAGAGGTTTGCGCACTTTTCCCCACAAGACTCGATCTCCTCCGCTAGATTTCTCGCACTTCATGGTGTTTGAGAAACGGATGACTGAGACACAGGCTTTCAGAAGCATTAACTCTAACCCCGGGTAGACAGTACCAACCTACATCCCTCTACATCTGCTAGCCTACCAATGGAAGAGTGTAACATCCCAAATTTTCAATTTGGAATGTTATACATAGATCATCATTGCATATCATGTTTTATTGCATTTTGACAAAATCCTCGATAAATCCTAAGCAACTCAAGGACCCTCGGAGAGAGTTGGGGATTTTCTTAAATTTTCATATTTGATTTTCAAACGAGGATTGTGGTTTTAATTATTTTTCTCTCCGGAAAAATATTTCATTTTAAATAAACGAGAGGAGAAAATATGACTTCTCCAAAACAATTGAAATACTGGAGGAAAAATGTTAAAATCATTATTTGGAATTTATTTGGATTTTATTTGCAATTTTTATTGCATTAAAAATATTGCATATTTTCAAAATATTTATTTTGGATTATAAAAATGTTCACCCTATTCTAGATTTTCTAACTAGACGGGGAAAATTTATTTCGGATTTTGCAGATTTTTATTTATTTTTCTACGAATTATTTTTTGCGGAACTTAAAAAAAAACGCCCGCGCGCCGACTGGGCCAAAGGCCCAGCCGACGGCCCAGCCCCGCCGCCCCGTCGTCTCCGTCCCGGAGACGGGATCGCCGCCCGAGTCCGGCCGCCGTACGACGCCGCCCGGTGCCCCCTCCCCCAAGCCGCCGGACCCCCCTCTTTATATACCCCTCCCCCCTCTCTTTCCTCACACCGCCGCCGCCGCCCGCACCCGTCGCCGCCGCCGCCCGCACCCGCCGCCGCCGCCGCCGCCGGAGTCGCGCCCGCCGCCGCCCGTTCGCCGCCGGAGCCGCCGCCCCTCGCCGCCCCTCGCACCCCCCACCCCCCCCCCCCCCCCCCCCGAGCCCCGCACCTCGCCGCCCCTCGCGCCCGAGCCCGGAGCCCCGCCGGAGCCCTCGTCGGAGTAGCCCCGACGAGGTATGCCCGCCGCCCGTTGACTTGCCGGTTTTTGTTTTAAAAAAAAACCCCTTCGTTTTTAAAAAAAAAACCCTAGATCGGTTTTTTTCGGTTTTATTATTTTACGAGCGTTCACCGAACCGTTCGTTCTAACGAACGTGTTCGTCGGTTTTTCTCTGTTAACGAACGCCCGTTATTTAACCGTTCGTCCGTTTTTCTTTTTCGTCGGTTTTTTTTTCTGCGATTTTCTCAGATTCGATTTCTGATCGAATTTTCGAATCTGTTTAACTTCTCGCTCGTTTATCGGAATCAGGTGATTCAAGTGCCTAGAGTTTCGTCTCAAAATTCTCTTTCTGTTTAACCTACTCAAACAAGTTTTTGCTACAGTAAAATTTGACCTAGATCCAGATTAGCAAACGAAGTTTCTTTCTTTCGCCGTTTGACTTTCGTTGCTTCGTTCGAGTTGATTCTTTTTGCAAACCGGAGTTCTTAAGTTGTTTCTGGTTGGATCTTTCATTCGAGTTTTACCTGTGCATTAGATGAGTACTGATTGTATGCTTGTTTGTTTGCGATAGAGTACCCGGAGTGTGCCGCTTGTTACTTCGAATCGCTAGGTTTTGCGGATCATCAGCAAGGCAAGTAACACTTTGATCATATCCCGTTCATACCCAGTTTTTATTGCATTAGATCTATTTTCCTCAAACACTTGCATGATTAGGATCTAATTAAATTGTGGGTATTGGGAAGTAGTTGAGGTAGTACCTATTACCTGTTTTCTATTCAAACCCTTGGGAGTTACTTCTACGTTGCTCTTACTATTGCCATGCTATGCTCGTAGACGTGGATTGGGTTTGAGTGAAATTCATGACAGATGTGAGATTGTGAATTAATGGTTTACTTAAGGTGGCAACTTAAACTCACATCTGGGTGGATTGAGGTACCTGGGTATTCCAGGATTGCCTGTTTTCTTTTGGACCGCCACCCAGGTTCAAAGGGATCATGAGATTATTCTTGCTAGAAACTTCTGTGTGCAGCCGCAAGCTATTATGGGCTCTAGCATAGTTGACTAAGTTGTGTGAACTCTTACAGTGGTAGACTAGCAGATGTAGGGGAAAGTAGGTGTAACTGTCTACCCATACGTAAGGTGCAAACACTTCTGAAAGACTGTGTCTTGGTCATCCGTTACTCAAACACCATGTAGTGCGAGTAATCCAACGGAGGAGATCAAGTCTTGTGGGGAAAAGTGCGCAAACCTCTGCAGAGTGTATAAACTAATCATGGTTAGCCGTGTCCCCGGTTATGGACAACTTGAGTATCTAGTACTTGGATTATCATGTGAATCTCATCACTATGTTACTACTAATTAATTTTGTTGGGTTATTGATGACTTTTTAATTGGGATTGAGATGCTGTCAACCATCTCAATGTTTCACAACCACCATGATAGTTAAATAAAATTTATTCCTTTGAAGTAGGATAAAATTGGCTTTTCGCAAAAATGTAACCATAGAGCTTTCCACCAGCCATATATGCATGTAGTATAGCATTGTTATTGTTCATTGTTCTCTATGTGTTACATTGCCAGCATATTCTATGTGCTGACCCGTTTTCGGGCTGCAACGTTTCATGTTGCAGACTTTTCAGACGACGAGTAAGGTGCCTTAGGTCGTGGTCTTATACTCAGTGATGCCCCTGGAGTTGATGGACTCACTTATCTTCCAAGTCTTCCGCTGTTATCGTTATTAGATGGCCTTAAGCCATGTTTATCATACTTAATCTCTTTGGAGATATTCGATGTAATAAGTGTGTGATTGCTACTCTGTTATAAATCCTCCATTTGTACTGTGCGTGTCAGCATTACTGATCCAGGGATGACACTGGTGCACAGCAGCACAGACCATTTGAGGTCTGGTCGCTACAAAGAGGTCATGCAACTTACTCAACTATGCTAGAGCCCATAATAGCTTGTGGCTGCACACGGAAGTTTCTAGCATGAAATATCTCAAATCCCTTTGAGCCTGGGTGGCGGACCGTAGGATTATCACACGGGTACTCCGGGATATCCTAGGACAACATTGGATTCTCCAGGTGCCCAAACAAGCAATCCACCCAGATGTGTATTAAAGTTTCCACCTTAAGTTGAACCATTAAATAATCATCTCACATCTGTCATGGATTCACTCACCCAAACCACGTCTACGAGCATAGCATAGCAGTATAAGCATAACGTAGAAGTAACTCCCAAGGGTTTGATAATAAACAGGGCAATAGGTTCTACCTCATCAACTACTTCCCAATACCCACAAGTTAATCACATCCTAATCATACAATGTTTGAGGTTTGTAACTAATGCATAAAAACTGGGTATGAAAAGAGTATGATCAATGTGTTACTTGCCTTGCTGACGATTCGAAAAACCTAGTGACTCGTAGTAGCACGCTTCGCACTCCGGGAATTCTATCACAACAAACAATAGCATACATAAGCAATCAATCAAAGATGCATGAGTAAAACTCAAATAAGAAGATTGAATCTGAAAACTCAACTGAAGAGATTCGATTTGCAAAAAGAATCAAATCAAACGGAGCAACGAAACTCAAACTACGAAAGAAACAAGATCCGATTACTAATCTAGACTAAAGTCAAATTTTACAGTACCAAAATCTTGTTCAAGTTGATTAAACAAAAAGAGGACTTCGAGGCGAAGATGTAGGCGCTGAATCGCCTGATTCCGATAAATGAGCAAAAAGATAAACTAAAACGAAAATCGGGTCAGAAATCGCGATCGAAAATAATCGCGAAAAACCCTGGAAAAAAACTGACGAACAGGCTAACGAACGAACGTTCGCTGTCTGCGGCTAATGGGTGAACGGCGTTCATTAAAACGAACGTACGGATGAACGTCCGCTAAATAGATAAACCGACGGAAAAACCGAACCGATCTATTAAAAAAACGGATCTAGGGTTTTTACCGGAAAAACCGAACCAACGAAGAAAACGGGCGGCGGCGGCGGTGAACTCCGGCGAATTACGCGGGCGGCGGCAGGGCACGGCGGCGTGGCGGCGCAGCGGCGGGGCGGCGGTAGTAGCGCGACGGCGCGGTGGCGAGGCGGCAGCAGCAGCGCGCGGCGGCGGCGGCTCGTGCGGTGGCGGCGCTAGGGCGGCGGCGGCTTAGGGTTTCGGGTGGGGCAGTGGGCTGCTGGGGTCGGGCCTCCCGGCTTATAAAGGCCGGCCGGGCCAGGAGTCCTAGGCGGACATGGCCCGGTTACTTTTTTTTTAAATATTCTGACGCGCAGAAAGACAAAGAAAAGAAATACTAAATGGACTCCAAAAATCCTGAAATAAATTTTCCCCGTCCTCTAAAAATCTAACGGACAGGGTGGACATTTATTTAGGACTCTAATGCAATTTTGAAAAACGCATATTTTTCCTAATTCAAATAAAATAGCAATAAAATCCAAATAAAAAATGTTTATTTTTTTAAATATTTTTCCTCCAGTATTTCATTATTTTGGGGAAGTCATATTATCCCCTCTCATATATTTTGATATGAAATATTTTCAGAGAGAAAAATAATTAAAACAAATGACCCTTGTTTCAATATTTGATAAAATTCAAATATGAAAACGGTGGAATCCCCAACTCTCTCTGAGGGTCCTTGAGTTGCTTAGAATTTCGAGGATCGCGAAACGAAAATAAAATATGATATGCATGTATGACCTATGTATAACATTCCAAATTGAAAATTTGGGATGTTACACAATAATAACATAATTGGATCATATAACTATCCCTCAACATGCAACAAAGAGTCACTCCAAAGTCACTAATAGCGGAGAACAAAGGAAGAGATTATGGTCGGGTACGAAACCACCTCAAAGTTTATCCTTTCTGATCGATCTATTCAAGAGTCCGTAGTAAAATAACACGAAGCTATTCTTTCCGTTCGATCTATCATAAAGTTCGTACTAGAATAACACCTTAAGACACAAATCAACCAAAACCCGAATGTCACCTAGATACTCCAATGCCACCTCGAGTATCCGTGGGTATGATTATACGATTGCATCACACAATCTCAGATTCATCTATTCAACCAACACAAAGTACTTCAAAGAGTGCCCAAAGTTTCTACCGGAGAGTCAAGACGAAAACGTGTGCCAACCCCTATGCATAAGTTCACAATGTTACGGAACCCGCAAGTTGATCACCAAAACATACATCAAGTAGATCACGTGAATATCCCATTGTCACCACAGATAAGCACATGCAAGACATACATCAAGTGTTCTCAAATCCTTAAAGACTCAATCCGATAAGATAACTTCACAGGGAAAACTCAATCCATTACAAGAGAGTAGAGGGGGAGAAACATCATAAGATCCAACTATAATAGCAAAGCTCGCGATACATCAAGATCGCACCACTTCAAGAACACGAGAGAGACAGAGATCAAACACATAGCTACTAGTATATACCCTCAGCCCCGAGGGTGAACTACTCCCTCCTCGTCATGGAGAGCGCCGGGATGATGAAGATGGCCACCGGTGAGGGTGCCCCCCTCCGGCAGGGTGCCGGAACAGGGTCCCGATTGGTTTTTGGTGGCTACAGAGGCTTGCGACGGTGGAACTCCCGATCTATTCTGTTCCCCGATGTTTTTAGGGTATATGGATATATATAGGCGAAAGAAGTCGGTCAGGCGAGCCACGAGGGGCCCACGAGGGTGGGGGCGCGCCCAGGGGGCAGGCGCGCCTCCCTGCCTTGTGGCCACCTCGAAACTTCCCTGACTTTAACTCCAAGTCTCTTGGATCACGTTCGTTCCAAAAATCACGCCCCCGAAGGTTTCATTCCGTTTGGACTCCGTTTGATATTCCTTTTCTGCGAAACACTGAAACAAGGGAAAAAACTGAAACTGGCACTGGGCTCTGGGTTAATAGGTTAGTCCCAAAAATAATATAAAAGTGCATAGTAAGGCCCATTAAACATCCGAGATGGATAATATAATAGCATGATTACTTCATAAATTATAGATACATTGGAGACGTATCAAAGACCGGGCCTTGGCCAGAATCAACACCATTGATGCGGTCACCTTTCCTTCTTTGGGAGAGAAGAACAATGGCAGAAGCAGGTCGGGGTTTTCTTGAAGAAATGAGGAACAAGATGAGGGAGAAGCGAGTTGGGTAGAGAGGAAGCTGAGAGAGAAGAGTGAAATGATGGTTGCTTCGTCCGTCCAACTTACTGCTGGAAAGGAGGGGGTTTTGTGATTTGACGGCTCATTGGGCATTACTGCGGCGCTTCGATCGGGGTAGTCTATCGTCACTCTACTACGGAGTAATTTAGTGCATGGCTGGTGGACCCCGATGCTGGCTGTTCCACACGTCGGCGAAAGTGAGTAATTTAGTGCATGGCTGGAGGAGGATCCGCACGGTAGAGCATGTCCACTGTTTTTCTGAAGGAAAAAAATGATTACAACAAGCGTTTCCACTCTTACGACAGAGGAGTGCGAAACACGGAAGCCACTTGAACATACACAGTGCTCCTACTACTAGGCATGCGCAGTGGTTCATACGTCAGTACTACATAATCTTGTTGGTAGTGTAGTAAGATATGACGACAACAAATGATGTTGTGCGCATGTCAACTATATGAACAGTAATGTAGTAACATAGTACCCGTTTTTCGACTGTCCGGTCGAGAATGAACGGTGAGATCAATGTTAATAGAACTAGGTCTACAGCACACGGAGAGTACGGTGCTACATTACTCCACGAAACATGAACCATACGAAGCACAAATAGTGTTAGGCAGGGTGTATGAAGGGTGCACGGGATGGGAGCAAAAGTTCCCTTCTCGACCCATTTTTGGGTGTTTGGCAGAGTGCATGAAGGGTGCATGAGTCCACACTAGTAGGTTAACACAAATACACGAAGAGGAAACAACTATATTGAGATGAGAATGCAACCAAACACACCCACACGCTTTGTGCTACAATGAATGATCTGCACCGTCTGAGTTTGATCCAACGGTCATGTTGCGCCGAGACATGGACATGCCCATGCAGAGGGCGCCTAAACACCACCGAAGTCCCTCGCTTCTCGAGGCACACGACGTTGGTGATGCAGGGAGCGAAACGGCTGAAAGGCAATGCAATCTACGGGAAGGCGGAGGGAGCCAGCCGAGGAGCGGGGAATCTTTTGGTTTTCACCATGGTAAAACACCAGTTGATGACTTCTCACATCAGGGAGCAGTGGGTTTTACAGGCGGAGTCATCGTGACTAATTGCTGCCGCGCCTGCTCCCGTCAATCAAAAAATTAAAAATCCTGCCGCGCCTGCTCCCGTCAATCAAAAAATTAAAAATCCTGCCGCACCCAAACACCAGAGCAACGCCGCGGTGGATATTTAAATTTACCTGCTGGCAAGTAGATAAAAAAGGGGTGAAAAAAACAAATGTGGCGGCGGCCTAGCTAATCGGTCGAACTAGCCCAACTAGCTAGCCACCGTCCTTCACTGATGTACTCGGCAGGAAAGGTGGTCTTTCATGATTTGACGACTCATTTACTTGCTTCGGCGAAAACGCGCGGTAGGGCGTCCCACGTCAGGAAGAATGTATGCGTGCACCACCCGGGAGGACCTCGAAACCGCGCGGTATTGTGTGCCATGTCTCAGCACGGAGGAAAAATGTGCGTGTAAAAATATACTGTATCAGACGTAGTACCTATGGTTCGACCTCGGGACCCAGCTAGTCGGTCGAAAACACCCCACTAGCCACACAACTTCATCATGCTAACGTGGCACGGAGGATATGTGTGGTTAGCTCCGTCTCGACCAGCCACAACGTCTCTTATTCTAGGCGATTCTTATATTTTCCAAGCTTATTTTTAGTTGTAATAACACCACGGCAAGCTAGCGCCGCTCTTTGTGTGTGCCCGTGCAAAGGTTAGACGATGGAGAGAAGAGAGAGATCGCAGACCTGGGACCCACCAATAAGTGAGTCAACGGTCATGCACGTGTTGACAAGGCACTCCCTCTACTCTACTCAACGTAATACTGTATAAAATCAAGTTATGGGACAAAGCCAACAACCGTTGTTGTTTTAGGCTATCGACTTACGCTTTGTAGTCTAGGTTGCCAGTTTGAATCTCGTCTTTCAGATTTGTTAGTTTTAGGTCCAAATTTGATTAATGACAAGTGGGACCCCCGTGTGTTGTTCCGATATTTCAGTGTAGGATGGTTTTTTTGAACAAACACTTTGCGCGGTTAGACAAGTAACGGCACGAGTTACACGTATTTTGCAAGTTTACGAACAAAAATGACAGCGGCATAGAATATCACATCCACCCCGCAGCTTAGATGCTCTGGTGAAACGAGTTTTTACACCGTTGGAAGTGAGATCCAATGGCTTGGGAGTAGTCTTTGTAATTATGCGCAATTTCCAAACTCTCAAAAGGTTTTTTTGCAAACAAAACATTCAGGCATCGTGTTTGCCGCTGCATCTTGGATCCAACGGCTCCCCGTTGCTCATATTAGGTGCTCCCCGTAGCTTAATTACCCGCTACGGTGATATGAGCATCTAGGTCGTATGATCAGTGATCAGAAGGCACATGCGTAGTACTTGTACTTTCTGCGCAATTCCCAAACTCTCTCAGCCGTATATTGCAAAAACATTCAAACCTCCTACTGTGGGCCGTTAGATCTCCGTGAACTCGTATCACCATAGAATCTACGGTGCGGGAGCACCTCATCTTCTCCCGTGCGAGAAAACATAAGGTGCTCTCGCAGCTTGGATGCTACGGTGATACGAGCTTCGAGGTCGTTTGATCTGAGATCCAATGGCATCTGAGCAGTCTTTGTGCTTGTAAGCAGTGGCCGAACTCTTTGGGGGCTTTTCTGCAAAAAACCATTCGAACCACCGAGGAGGTGTTGGGTCACAAATCCAACGGCTCCGAAGAGCTTGTATCACCAAAGCATCTAAGGTGTGGTAGCACACGATATTCTTACATATAGGAGAATATGATGTCCTCCTTCATCTTAGATGGTATGGTGATACGAGCTTTGAGGTCGTTGGATATGGGATCCAAGGGCATCTGAGTAGTTTTTGTATAAATTGTGTGCAATTCTCAAACTCATCAAGGTTCCTGTAAAAATATTAAGACATCATGTGAGCTGCTATATCTCAGATCTACAAGCTCCAAGCAACTCGTATCGACATATAGCATCTAAGGTATGGGGGCACATGATATTCTCCCGGGGAGGAGGGGTGGGGGTGCACAACCAATCGGTGGTTCGGAGGGTGGGGACAAATATAATCTAAACAACCCTAAACAGAGCTTCACAATTTTATCTAAGGTCGAGGGGTTGACCGCCGACAATCATAGCTCTGCCTAATTAAACACAACATTTGCATGTAGTGTAGTACTAGACTTAATATTCATGTTTCAGTTTCATGTTCATTTTAAATATTGAATTGATGACCATGCATGTCTTACATTTTACTCCCTTCGTTCCTAAATATTAGTCTTTTTAGAGATTTCAAATGGACTGGCACATACGGATGTATATAGACATGTTTTAGAGTGTAGATTCACTCATTTTGCTCTGTATGGAGTCACTTGTTGAAATCTCTAAAAGACTAATATTTAGGAACAGAAGGAGTATTTTTGAATTCGTGTCATACATGCATGGTTTGGAAAAATAGATGCACTATACTTATTGGATTGTTGTTGTGTTCGTGTGTGGGTGTCTGTGTGTGTGTGTGGTCATATGCTTGATACATACAAAGTTTTCTCACCTCCATATTGTTCATCTTTTAAATTTGAATTTGCATTGAAAAACTTACTAGGGATACCATGAAATGTGAAATCCACGTTGAGATCACTATATCACAAACTCACTCTAATTCAACAACTCGTCATAAATTAATTACCACGTTGAGATTGGTATTTGCAAGGAAAATACGGGCATTGTAATACACACAGATTCATTTGACAATTTAAAAGGTTTCTTTCGTATTCTCGAATGGTAGGACCCAACGGCATACCAGCCAGACCTTGGCTCGTGTTGATCCTAAAAAAATAAAAAAAAAATAAAAAAAACCGGGCTCGTGTCCTTCTGGTGGCGTGCGTGGTACGCACATTAGGCAACCCCAACCAGTCGAGCCTCCGCGTTTCGAGTCGAAATATCTGGCGGCCAGAGTTCCAATCCTAGGAAATTCCCCTCATGTCCCCGGTCCATAATGACTATGGATGAACAACAGAGGGATGCTTTAGTAACTAGACAACGTTACCTACCGTGCCGAGCACAGTTCAATTCCCTCGGTCGCCGCTCGCCAAGGTCACCCGTCAACTGCATTGTCTAGTACTACTACTACACCAGGATGAGCACATAATTGAGCCCGTTTGTTCGTGCCTAGTACTTGAGTTAATATATCAGGCAATGCACTGGTACGGAGGGATTATCCTTTTACTCTGCATATATAACTTGTCTGAAGTCTAACTAAGCAAAATGTTTGACCAAATCCTTTCTTAAGAAATACAACATGATATATGTATGGCTTGAAAATTTATTGCATGATGCAGGTTATGATATTGTTTCGAATCCTGGATCTTAAATTTCAGAAAACCCAAAAGTGACCATAAATTCTTGAAACTGAGCATGGTCACGTGATATGGCACAAATATTACTTCGTAATTTTTTTTCAATTTGAGACAAGCTGCTTATGACAAGTTGCACAAATGAAGAGCCAAGGTATTTTGGAACAAAGACCTGTCATGTTAAGGCGAACACTTTCACTATTGAAACCGTGGGCGTTTACGTGCCGCCACGAGTCCCGCTTCTCATCGGCAGGTGCCGTCCGAGCAAGCGTGTGAGTCGACGGGAGGCGTTCGAGCAGACTGCTGCGCCGGCTGACAGGGAGGTGTGCGAGCAGACCGCTGTGCAGGATCACCGGGAGGCGAGCCCTTTGACCAGGCACCGCCGCCCACCTTCGTCCCAACTGCTCCCACTTTTAATGTCGTCGGCGCCGCAGTTTAAAATCAACCCCGCACAACCCGGTATCGCTACAATCTTCTCTCTTCCTCTCCGATTCTCCTGTCGTCTACCTCCAATCAGCCTGACCTAAACGTACGCCATGCCGCATCACGATGGTCTGCCCTTAGTCTTCCTATTTCCTGAGGAAGACACCTAGCCGGAGTCTCAAGAACATAAGGTGCTTTGGGACGAGCTTGAACTGGCATTGCGGGAAGACGCCGCGCCTGTCCCCGCTCCCGTTCCGGCTCCCGTCGCCCCGACCGCGCCAGCGCCCATCCCCGTGGCATTGATGGGCTGGGAGCCGCACATTGTCGCCGAGCTTGATGCCATGGGGTTCCACGAGGTCCCCACCGACTTTCACGCGCCCGTGCTCCTGCCAGCGCATGCGCCTGCGCGTGCACTGACGCGCACGCCCGTGCCGGTGCCCGTGCACCTGCCAGCGCATGCGCCTGCGTGTGCATTGACGTGCGCTCCCGTGCCGGTGCCCGTGCACACGAATGTCTCCGCCACACTGTTGACAGCGCCTGTCCCCGCGCGGGTGCCAGTGCCCCCCTAAGTGGCACGGATGGCCGCCGTCGACCGCTTCCTTGCACCAACGCCAGTCGCCTCCTCCCGCCAGTTGACTCGCTCCGAAGTCCAGAACATTTTGGCCTTCCTTGAAGCTAGGCCAACGTCCAGGAGTACACCAACAACGGTGCAAGGTGCCGCCGTCGCCGTCGGTCAGTGGCCCGAGGACACACAGAGCACGGCAGAGGAGCCGCTTCCCACCGCAAGACGCCGCCGTCGCCGCTGCGTAATCTAAATTTGCCATGAAAAATGTTCGGATTGCCATGCTTAAAATCTGAACGTTTATCATTTCCATTTATTTTAGATCGATCGTTGTATAATTTAAAGTCGGAGTCAGACTGAATGAGATATATGGTTTGATCGATTCAATGTTCTGCTAGAGCCGTATCAAATTAAATATAAAACGTCATCAAGCCACATGTATTCCTAGTCATCCAATGACCTAGACTATTTCAATGTCGAGCGCTCAACACGTTTAGCGTGCAGTTAATTTCATGCCAAAAATAGTGCTAATCACATAATAACACGCAAATAATATCCTACTTAATATCCGCATGCACTTAATATACTTCCAATTAACATGCATTGCACGTACACACTGACTAGTGCTGCTAGCACGTGAAACTGGTGCCGTAACTTGTGAACGTGTCCAGATATGGTCAACGGCAACATCGCCCGCGAGTTCTTCGTGTTTGCCCGTGCGTCTAAACGCATAAGAGGAGGAGAGAGAGAGCACACATGAAACCCACCAGTAAGTGAAGGCGAATAGTACTAAAAATAATATTACATGTTATCCATTAAATAGGCTATGGTAATATAAAAACATTATGTGAACAAAGGGAGGTACAACAAACATTGTTGTTCTACGTATGTTGCCTATTGACGTGCGGCTTGAAGGCCATGGTCGCATGTTCGATCCTCGTCCTTTATTTTTTAATTTGTATATGGGTCCAAATTTGTTTCATGACATGTGGGACCCTCGGTGTGTAGTTTGTAGCACTTTAATTTGTGGGTCGAAATTTGTTCCATTCCAAGTGGAGTATCGGTGTGTAGTTTTGTAGCTTATTTATAATAATTAAAGAGAACAACAGAGTTTTTTGCAATAATACCATGGTGCGACGTTGAAGGCCAGAAAGGACGTGCGAGAGAGCGATGACCGAGCCAGAGGGAAATCAGTTGCGGGGGTTGCAACGGTGTTTGGAGTAGTTGTGGGCCCAATGCTATGAAAATATAATCTAAACCGACCGGAATAAATGCCTACACAAATTAATCCTAGGTTGGAGTGCCCCTCGCAATGTAAATAGCTCCGGCTTTGCGAGGGATGGAGAGGTAGCTTCAATGTGTGGAAGATACTGTTGGGAATCGTAGCATAATTTAAAAAATTTCTACGCTCACCAAGATGCATCTATGGAGTCTACTAGCAACGAGGGGAAAGGAGTGCATCTACATACCCTTGTAGATCGCGAGCGGAAGCGTTCCAATGAACGTGGATGACGGAGTCGTACTCGCCGTGATCCAAATCACCGATGACCGAGTGCCGAACGGACGGCACCTCCGCGTTCAACACACGTACGATGCAGCGACGTCTCCTCCTTCTTGATCCAGCAAGGGGGAAGGAGAGGTTGATGGAGATCCAGCAGCACGACGGCGTGGTGGTGGATGTAGCGGGTCTCGGCAGGGCTTTGCCAAGCTTCTGCGAGAGAGAGAGAGGTGTTGCAGGGGAGGACGGAGGCGCCCAAGGCTGTAGGTTGCTGCCCTCCCTCCCCCCTTTATATAGGCCCCCTGGGGGGGGGGCGCCGGCCCAGGGAGATGGGATCTCCAAGGGGGGGCGGCGGCCAAAGTGGGGGAAGGGGTGCCTTGCTCCCCAAGGCAAGGGGGAAGCTCCCCCCTAGGGTTCCCAACCCTAGGCGCATGGGGGAGGCCCAAGGGGCGCGCCCCAGCACACTAAGGGCTGGTTCCCTTCCACTTTCAGCCCACGGGGCCCTCCGGGATAGGTGGCCCCACCCGGTGGACCCCCGGGACCCTTCCGGTGGTCCCGGTACAATACCGGTAACCCCCGAAACTTTCCCGGTGGCCAAAACTTGACTTCCTATATATAATTCTTCACCTCTGGACCATTCCGGAACCTCTCGTGACGTCCGGGATCTCATCCGGGACTCCGAACAACTTTCGGGTTTCCGCATACATATATCTCTACAACCCTAGCGTCACCGAACCTTAAGTGTGTAGACCCTACGGGTTCGGGAGACATGCAGACATGACCGAGACGCCTCTCCGGTCAATAACCAACAGCGGGATCTGGATACCCATGTTGGCTCCCACATGTTCCACGATGATCTCATCGGATGAACCACGGTGTCGAGGATTCAATCAATCAGTATGCAATTCCCTTTGTCAATCGGTATGTTACTTGCCCGAGATTCGATCGTCGGTATCCCAATACCTTGTTCAATCTCGTTACCGGCAAGTCTCTTTACTCGTACCGCAATGCATGATCCCGTGACTAACGCCTTAGTCACATTGAGCTCATTATGATGATGCATTACCGAGTGGGCCCAGAGATACCTTTCGTCACACGGAGTGACAAATCCCAGTCTCGATCCGTGCCAACCCAACAGACACTTTCGGAGATACCCGTAGTGCACCTTTATAGTCACCCAGTTACGTTGTGACGTTTGGCACACCCAAAGCACTCCTACGGTATCCGGGAGTTGCACGATCTCATGGTCTAAGGAAAAGATACTTGACATTGGAAAAGCTCTAGCAAACGAAACTACACGATCTTTTATGCCATGCTTAGGATTGGGTCTTGTCCATCACATCATTCTCCTAATGATGTGATCCCGTTATCAATGACATCCAATGTCCATAGTCAGGAAACCATGACTATATGTTGATCAACGAGCTAGTCAACTAGAGGCTTACTAGGGACACGTTGTGGTCTATGTATTCACACATGTATTACGATTTCCGGACAATACAATTATAGCATGAATAATAGACAATTACCATGAACAAAGAAATATAATAATAACCATTTATTATTGCCTCTAGGGCATATTTCCAACAGTCTCCCACTTGCACTAGAGTCAATAATCTAGTTACATTATGATGAATCGAACACCCATTGCGTCCTGGTGTTGATCATGTTTTGCCCTAGGGAGAGGTTTAGTCAACGGATCTGCTACATTCAGGTCCGTATGTACTTTACAAATATCTATGTCTCCATTTTGAACACTTTCACGAATGGAGTTGAAGCGACGCTTGATATGCCTGGTCTTCCTGTGAAACCTGGGCTCCTTCGCAAGGGCAATAGCTCCAGTGTTGTCACAGAAGAGAGTCATCGGGCCCGACGCATTGGGAATCACCCCTAGGTCGGTAATGAACTCCTTCATCCAGACTGCTTCCTGTGCTGCCTCCGAGGCTGCCATGTTCTCCGCTTCACATGTAGATCCCGCCACGACGCTTTGCTTGCAACTGCACCAGCTTACTGCTCCTCCATTCAAAATATACACGTATCCGGTTTGTGACTTCGAGTCATCCAGATCTGTGTCGAAGCTAGCGTCGACGTAACCCTTTACGACGAGCTCTTCGTCACCTCCATAAACGAGAAACATATCCTTAGTCCTCTTCAGGTACTTCAGGATACTCTTGACCGCTGTCCAGTGTTCCATGCCGGGATTACTTTGGTACCTTCCTACCAAACTTACGGCAAGGTTTACATCAGGTCTGGTACACAGCATGGCATACATAATAGACCCTATGGCCGAGGCATAGGGGCTGACACTCATCTTTTCTATATCTTCTGCCGTGGTCGGGCTTTGAGCCTTGCTCAATTGCACACCTTGCAATACAGGCAAGAACCCCTTCTTGGACTGATCCATACTGAACTTCTTCAATATCTTGTCAAGGTATGTACTCTGTGAAAGACCAATGAGGCGTCTTGATCTATCTCTATAGATCTTGATGCCTAATATATAAGCAGCTTCTCCAAGGTCCTTCATTGAAAAACACTTATTCAAATAGGCCTTTATACTTTCCAAGAATTCTATATCTTTTCCCATCAACAGTATGTCATCCACATATAATATGAGAAATGCTACAGAGCTCCCACTCACTTTCTTGTAAACACAGGCTTCTCCATAAGTCTGTGTGAACCCAAACGCTTTGATCATCTCATCAAAGCGAATGTTCCAACTCCGAGATGCTTGCACCAGCCCATAGATCGAGCGTTGGAGCTTGCATACTTTGTTAGCATTCTTAGGATCGACAAAACCTTCCGGCTGCATCATATACAACTCTTCCTTAAGGAAGCCGTTAAGGAATGCCGTTTTGACGTCCATCTGCCATATCTCATAATCATAGTATGCGGCAATTGCTAACATGATTCAGACGGACTTCAGCTTCGCTACGGGTGAGAAAGTCTCATCGTAGTCAACCCCTTGAACTTGTCGATAACCCTTAGCGACAAGTCGAGCTTTGTAGATGGTCACATTACCATCTGCGTCCGTCTTCTTCTTAAAGATCCATTTGTTTTCTATGGCTCGCCGCTCATCGGGCAAGTCTGTCAAAGTCCATACTTTGTTTTCATACATGGATTCTATCTCGGATTTCATGGCTTCTAGCCATTTGTCGGAATCCGGGCCCGCCATCGCTTCTTCATAGTTCGAAGGTTCACCGTTGTCTAACGACATGATTTCCAGGACAGGGTTGCCGTACCACTCTGGTGTGGAACATGTCCTTGTGGACCTACGAAGTTCAGTAACTTGATCCGAAGCTTCATGATCAGCATCATTAACTTCCTCCCCAGTCGGTGTAGGCACCACAGGAACATTTTCCCGCGCTGCGCTACTTTCCGGTTCGGAAGGGGTGACTATCACCTCATCAAGTTCCACTTTCCTCCCACTCAATTCTTTCAAGAGAAACTCCTTCTCTAGAAAGGACCCGTTCTTGGCAACGAAGATCTTGCCCTCGGATCTGAGGTAGAAGGTATACCCAATAGTTTCCTTAGGGTATCCTATGAAGACGCATTTTTCCGACTTGGGTTCGAGCTTTTCAGGTTGAAGTTTCTTGACATAAGCATCGCATCCCCAAACTTTTAGAAACAACAGCTTAGGTTTCTTCCCAAACCATAATTCATACGGTGTCGTCTCAAGGATTTCGACGGAGCCCTATTTAAAGTGAATGCGGCAGTCTCTAAAGCATAGCCCCAAAATGAGAGCGGTAAATCGGTAAGAGACATCATAGATCGCACCATATCCAATAGAGTGCGATTATGACGTTCGGACACACCGTTTCTCTGAGGTGTTCCAGGCGGCGTGAGTTGTGAAATTATTCCACATTTCCTTAAGTGTGTACCAAATTCGTGACTTAAATATTCTCCACCACGATCTGATAGTAAGAATTTTATTTTCCTGTCACGTTGATTCTCGACTTCACTCTGAAATTCCTTGAACTTTTCAAAGGTTTCAGACTTGTGTTTCATTAGGTAGACATACCCATATCTACTTAAATCATCAGTGAGAGTGAGAACATAACGATATTCTCCGCGAGCCTCAACACTCATTGGACCGCACACATCGGTATGTATGATTTCCAATAAGTTGGTTGCTCGCTCCATTGTTCCGGAGAACGGAGTCTTGGTCATCTTACCCATGAGGCATGGTTCGCACGTGTGAAATGATTCGTAATCAAGAGACTCCAAAAGTCCATCTACATGGAGCTTCTTCATGCGCTTGACACCAATGTGACCAAGGCGGCAGTGCCACAAGTATGTGGGACTATCGTTATCAACTTTACATCTTTTGGTATTCACACTATGAATATGTGTAACATCACGTTCGAGATTCATCAAAAATAAACCATTGACCAGCGGGGCATGACCATAAAACATATCTCTCAAATAAACATAACAACCATTATTCTCGGATTTAAATGAGTAGCCATCTCGAATTAAACGAGATCCAGATACAATGTTCATGCTCAAAGCTGGCACTAAATAACAATTATTGAGGTTTAAAACTAATCCCGTGGGTAGATGCAGAGGTAGCGTGCCGACGGCGATCACATCGACCTTGGAACCATTCCCGACGCGCATCGTCACCTCGTCCTTCGCCAGTCTCCGTTTATTCCGTAGTTCCTGTTTTGAGTTACAAATATGAGCAACCGCACCGGTATCAAATACCCAGGAGCTACTATGAGTACTGGTAAGGTACACATCAATTACATGTATATCACATATACCTTTCGTGTTGCCGGCCTTCTTCTTGTCCGCTAAGTATTTGGGGCAGTTCCGCTTCCAGTGACCACTTCCCTTGCAATAAAAGCACTCAGTCTCGGGCTTGGGTCCATTCTTTGACTTCTTCCCGGTAACTGGTTTACCGGGCGCGGCAACTCCCTTGCCGTCCTTCTTGAAGTTCTTCTTACCCTTGCCCTTCTTGAACTTAGTGGTTTTATTCACCATCAACACTTGATGTTCTTTTCTGATCTCTACCTCAGCTGATTTCAGCATTGAATATACCTCAGGAATGGTCTTTTCCATCCCCTGCATATTGAAGTTCATCACAAAGCTCTTGTAGCTTGGTGGAAGCGACTGGAGGATTCTGTCAATGACCGCGTCATCCGGGAGATTGACTCCCAGCTAAGACAAGCGGTTATGCAACCCAGACATTCTGAGTATGTGCTCACTAACAGAACCGTTCTCCTCCATTTTACAGCTGAAGAACTTGTCAGAGACATCATATCTCTTGACCCGGGCATGAGCTTGAAAAACCAGTTTCAGCTCCTCGAACATCTCGTATGCTCCATGTTTCTCAAAACGCTTTTGGAGACCCGGTTCTAAGCTGTAAAGCATGCCGCACTGAACGAGGGAGTAATCATCAGCACGTGATTGCCAAGCGTTCATAACGTCTTGGTTCTCTGGGATTGGTGCTTCACCTAGCGGTGCTTCTAAGACATAATCTTTCTTGGCTACTATGAGGATGATCCTCAGGTTCTGGACCTAGTCCGTATAGTTGCTGCCATCATCTTTCAGCTTGGTTTTCTCTAGGAACGCGTTGAAATTGAGGACAACGTTGGCCATTAGATCTACAAGACATAGTGTAAAGATTTTAGACTAAGTTCATGATAATTAAGTTCATCTAATAAAATTATTTAATGAACTCCCACTCAGATAGACATCCCTCTCGTCATCTAAGTGAAACATGATCCGAGTTTAACTAGGCCGTGTCCGATCATCACGTGAGACGGACTAGTCAAGATCGGTGAACATCTCCATGTTGATCGTATCTTCTATACGACTCATGCTCGACCTTTCGGTCCTCCGTGTTCCGAGGCCATGTCTGTACATGCTAGGGTCGTCAAGTCAACCTAAGTGTATTGCGTGTGTTCCGAGGCCATGTCTGTACATGCTAGGCTCGTCAACACCCGTTGTATTCGAACGTTAGAATCTATCACACCTGATCTTCACGTGGTGCTTCGAAACAACGAACCTTCGCAACGGTGCACAGTTAGGGTGAACACTTTCTTGAAATTATTATAAGGGATCATCTTACTTACTACCGTCGTTCCAAGCAAATAAGATGCAAAAACATGATAAACATCACATGCAATCAAATAGTGACATGATATGGCCAATATCATTATGCTCCTTTGATCTCCATCTTCGGGGCACCATGATCATCTTCGTCACCGGCATGACACCATGATCTCCATCATCATGATCTCCATCATTGTGTCTTCATGAAGTCGTCACGCCAACGATTACTTCTACTTCTATGGCTAACGCGTTTAGCAACAAAGTAAAGTAATTTACATGGCGTTATTCAATGACACGCAGGTCATGCAAAATAATAAAGACAACTCCTATGGCTCCTGCCGGTTGTCATACTCATCGACATGCAAGTCGTGATTCCTATTACAAGAATATGATCAATCTCATACATCACATATATCATTCTATATGCTGCAAAAACAAGTTAGACGTCCTCTAATTGTTGTTGCAAGTTTTTACGTGGTTTGTAGGTTTCTATCAAGAACGTTTCTTACCTACGTATGACCACAACGTGATTTGCCAATTTCTATTTACCCTTCATAAGGACCCTTTTCATCGAATCCGTTCCGACTAAAGTAGGAGAGACAGACACCCGCTAGCAACCTTATGCAACTAGTGCATGTCAGTCGGTGGAACCTGTCTCACGTAAGCGTACGTGTAAGGTCGGTCCGGGCCGCTTCATCCTACAATGCCGCCGAAACAAGAAACGACTAGTAGTGGCAAGAAGAATTGGCAACATCAACGCCCACAACTTCTTTGTGTTCTACTCGTGCATAGTAACTACGCATAGGCCTGGCTCATGATGCCACTGTTGGGAATCGTAGCATAATTAAAAAAATTTCTACGCTCACCAAGATGCATCTATGGAGTCTACTAGCAACGAGGGGAAAGGAGTGCATCTACATACCCTTGTAGATCGCGAGCGGAAGCGTTCCAATGAATGTGGATGACGGAGTCGTACTTGCCGTGATCCAAATCACCGATGACCGAGTGCCGAATGGACGGCACCTCCGCGTTCAACCCACGTACGATGCAGCGACGTCTCCTCCTTCTTGATCCAGCAAGGGGGAAGGAGAGGTTGATGGAGATCCAGCAGCACGACGGCGTGGTGGTGGATGTAGCGGGTCTCGGCAGGGCTTTGCCAAGCTTCTGCGAGAGAGAGAGAGGTGTTGCAGGGGAGGAGGGAGGCGCCCAAGGCTGTAGGTTGCTGCCCTCCCTCCCCCCTTTATATAGGCCCCCTGGGGGGGCTCCGGCCCAGGGAGATGGGATCTCCAAGGGGGGGCGGCGGCCAAAGGGGGGGAAGGGGTGCCTTGCCCCCCAAGGCAAGGGGGAAGCTCCCCCCTAGGGTTCCCAACCCTAGGCGCATGGGGGGAGGCCCAAGGAGGGCGCCCCAGCCCACTAAGGGCTGGTTCCCTTCCACTTTCAGCCCAAGGGGCCCTCCGGGATAGGTGGCCCCACCCGGTGGACCCCCGGGACCCTTCCGGTGGTCCCGGTACAATACCGGTAACCCCCGAAACTTTCCCGGTGGCCGAAACTTGACTTCCTATATATAATTCTTCACCTCTGGACCATTCAGGAACCTCTCGTGACGTCCGGGATCTCATCCGGGACTCCGAACAACTTTTGGGTTTCCGCATACATATATCTCTACAACCCTAGCGTCACCGAACCTTAAGTGTGTTGACCCTACGGGTTCGGGAGACATGCAGACATGACCGAGACGCCTCTCCGGTCAATAACCAACAGCGGGATCTGGATACCCATGTTGGCTCCCACATGTTCCACGATGATCTCATCGGATGAACCACGGTGTCGAGGATTCAATCAATCCGTATGCAATTCCCTTTGTCAATCGGTATGTTACTTGCCCGAGATTCGATCGTCGGTATCCCAATACCTTGTTCAATCTCGTTACCGGCAAGTCTCTTTACTCGTACCGCAATGCATGATCCCGTGACTAATGCCTTAGTCACATTGAGCTCATTATGATGATGCATTACCGAGTGGGCCCAGAGATACCTCTCCGTCACACGGAGTGACAAATCCCAGTCTCGATCCGTGCCAACCCAACAGACACTTTCGGAGATACCCGTAGTGCACCTTTATAGTCACCCAGTTACGTTGTGATGTTTGGCACACCCAAAGCACTCCTACGGTATCCGGGAGTTGCACGATCTCATGGTCTAAGGAAAAGATACTTGACATTGGAAAAGCTCTAGCAAACGAAACTACACGATCTTTTATGCTATGCTTAGGATTGGGTCTTGTCCATCACATCATTCTCCTAATGATGTGATCCCGTTATCAATGACATCCAATGTCCATAGTCAGGAAACCATGACTATATGTTGATCAACGAGCTAGTCAACTAGAGGCTTACTAGGGACACGTTGTGGTCTATGTATTCACACATGTATTACGATTTCCGGACAATACAATTATAGCATGAATAATAGACAATTACCAGGAACAAAGAAATATAATAATAACCATTTATTATTGCCTCTAGGGCATATTTCCAACAGATACGGCATGGGAAAGCGAGGTCAATCGAGAGACATATAGATAGAGAGACAAAGTGAGTGTGGTCCGACATTCATTGAACAGATATATATGCTCTAGAGAGATATTGTCCGATTGAGCTTTTGGCAAGGGTGAGGGATGTAAGATAGAGCTTGAGAGATGATCCAGTCACATACATGTAGATATATTTTGTGCGTGGGAGGAACCAAGGTCAATCGATCACATAGGGTCGTCGTGCGATCGAAAGAGTGAGACGGGTTGGAGAGATTGACCTAGATAGACAATGTGCGTGAGAGAGACAATGTGAATAGGTCGAATTGGGCTCAAACATGGTGATATATCATTTTTGTCCGAGAAAGAGCGAGGTCAATCGAGACATACAAAGAGAGAGAGAGAGAGAGTGAGAGAGAGAGAGAGGGAGGGAGAGAGAGAGAGAGATTGAGCGAGCGTGGCCCGCCATGAGGTCGAAAGAGTGGGGGTGGCTTGGATGGACTGACCTAGATAGACAATCTGCGTGAGAGAGTATAGAGTGTGTCAATCGAGGCCCGAACAGGGAGATATATCATTTGTGTCTGAAAGAAAACGAGGTTAAACGAGACTCAGATAAAGAGAGCGATATTGAGCGAGTGTGGCCCGCCATGCGGAAGAAAGAGTGAGACAGTCTCGAGGGAGTGACCTAGATATACAACATGCGTGTGTGCGCACGAGAGGTTGGGGGGCTAGATAGGCAATGCATGTATTTGGCGCCAGAGGGTGAGAGGGAGAGGGAGAGAGAGAGCTCGGCATGGGGTGCAATGGCGGGTGTGTGAGGTAAATACATTTGGTAACAGAGTGGCAAAAGGGGGTTGTGTAGTTGAGAGAGTTAGAGATTGAAACATGGAGAGAAAGAATGAATGTGTGTTGGAAACCGATAGCTTCCTAAGGTGGTTAGGAGAGGAAGATTGACCGATACAGGAAGTATGTAGCGTGTGTGGGGGGGGCTAAAAACAACATTTGAATGTAGATAGTATGAGACTTAATATCGATGTTTCAATTCGGTGTACATTGTAAAATTTGAACTGAGGACCATGCATATGGGTAATTATTTCGAATTCGTGCCATACTAGGTTTCGAAAAGTTGACATTGAGTCGATTTGTTGTGCTATTTTGTAGGTCATATGTTTGAATCCATCCAAAAGTTTTCTCACTACCATGGTGTTCATCATATACATATGAATTTGTATTAAAAAATTAGCGTGGATACAGTGAAATGCGAAATCCACGTTAGAATTGGAGATCGCTATGTGACACACACTCTAATTCAAATAACTAATTATGTGACACACACTCTAATCCACGTTAGCGTGGATACCGTGGATACCATTTCGATTTTTTTTTTCAAATAACTCCTCATTAATTAATTTATAGTATCTCGTTTCGAATGACTAATTATTGCAAGGAAAACACGGGCATGGTAATACATACAGATTCGTTTGCAAATGAAAGAAGATTCGTTTGCATTCTCAAATGTAGGCGCACTAGGCAGACCAGGGTCGTGTCGTGGTGGTCGCGTGTGTCGGACGGACGTTTAGCACCCAGCCACCCACCCCCTCCCTCCCTCCCCCCTCCCCCCACAAAAAAAGGACAACTACAAAATAAGTTCACACTTCCACGTTTCGGATTGAAATATCTGGCGGCCCCAATTCCAGCCCTGCAAAATCTCCCTTCTCCACCATCCCCTTCCGCGCCCAGATTGCTCAAATCCCTAATTCGCCGCCAACCCAAGCAAAGTTCGAATCGCCCCTCGTCTCGTCTCTTTCCCCACCTCTGTGCCGGACGACAATGACGAAGACGACGATCGTGCTTCACCACCGCACCGGAGCTACCTCATCTACGCCCTCGTCCACCGCACCGGGTGGTCCACCGACAACGTCGGCCGCCGCAACCGACGTGCCTCGCAGACACCGACTTCCACCGCATCAGGTGCGCTTCACCGACGCCGTCTCCCAGCTCACCGGGGTTACTTTACCGAGCACATCGTCGCGCCTCCACCCCCCGAGGCCGCTGGGGCTTCACCAACGGTCTCGTCCACCGCATCGTAGCGCTCCGCTGCCACTCAAGATCTGCATCTGTGCGCGGCCAGCCAACGCTAGCGCATCACCCTCAACGGCTCTGAAGTGACCCGCATTGTAGCTAGGCGAGCATGCCCAAACGCCGGCCCGAACTAGGTATCCACACATCACTCCCTTGTGCACTGTTCCGATGATGTTTGGATATCCTTTCACTGCTCTCTTAGCTTACACACCTATCCAACTCTGACTTTAACTCTTATTTCTTCTGGAGATATCATCTGAAACAAGCAAATCCATTTTTTAGCGAAGCATGACGGCGCTACGGGATCTGGTACACATCCTACACACCCGTATAACCTTGTAAGTATCTGTCCTCCGGTACAACAACAAGGTCGATTCCTCTTATTTGATCAACCATTCGCCGTGTCAAAAATGCAGAGGGGGATGCAAGGAGCACAAGGCCTGCACATCCAAGCAAGTGGTAACATGGACTTGTACATGGAACATCCTAAGCGCAAGCAGAGCTGCAGTGAGCCTATACAACGAGCTAGCGTAAGTCCCTGCATTTCATTTAATTCGTACTGGCATTTGTGTATGATTTGTGTGCAGTGGCGGATCCACGAATTCAAGTTACCAGGGGTGAACATTTAACTTAAAAAATACGAAGGCACTTGCACTCCGGAAATCAACATAACTTGAGAAATGTGAAGCTACATGCACTTTGGAAACCAGCTAATGATCCAAAGTAGTTTAGATTATAAACACTCAATGATGCAAGCACCAAAAAACACAAAATGCAACATGGTG
This sequence comes from Aegilops tauschii subsp. strangulata, assembly GCF_002575655.3. Lineage (NCBI taxonomy): Eukaryota > Viridiplantae > Streptophyta > Magnoliopsida > Poales > Poaceae > Aegilops > Aegilops tauschii. The sequence continues at coordinate 125,166,860 of NC_053038.3, read as the reverse complement.
TACAAGGACTACAAACATGGTCTGTACCTGCTTGAATTATTCGTTCTCTGGCTGAAAATATCGAAGTGTAATTGCACCTATAACCAGTGCGCAAACTGCGTATCAATATATCTATCCTGCACAAGTATGCCAATAGTTTCAAACAACAGATTAGAAAAGTATTTATGCTACGTTGTCATGATACGGGGACTTTCTGGTAGATGGCCTCGACGTTTCCTCAAGCCATGAAAATGCACTATAATTTGCTTGTCATCAATGCCGGCAAATCTCTATGTCTCTCTCAACATAGCAGATCATCATTAGACACTAAATCCTTCAATGGGAGCTTGCAAAATGCTTGCATTAGATCCCTGATTAGACACTATATGTTCATCACCAGGAGCATGTAAAATGTTTGCATCAAATCCTTCATCAGCAGTCTGTTCATTAGACACTTCAGGCTCAAGAACAACATGAGCTTGGATGTTTGCACCAGAAACTTGATTAGATACATCAGATTCAGCCAGTTCAGTATTGATTGGGGGAGTTATAAAATAAGTAGAAATTGGTTTCATTTTATCATAGATTCCCTACATACAAACAGTTTTACAACACCGTCAGGTTTAACTATTGGCCAGAAATTGAAGAGTTGAATTAGATATAATCAGGGATGTGATGTACCTGATTGTTGTGCATGCTACTCTTGCAAGCTGCGACTGTCCCTTTGCACAAGCTCGATGCCATGCCTGTGCTGCCGCCGCTGCCTCCCACGCAGGCTACACCCTGGGTTGGATCTTCATCTTTTTGTCCTTCCATTTGCTTGAAGCCCGCGAGGAAGTGTGTGTCGGTCTGTCCAGCAGCGGCTAGGTTAGGAGCAAACCAGACTAGAGCGGATGAATTGGGATTTTCCTGCTGTCGATCGATATGGGAGGCGGTCGTTTGGCCCGCGAGCCTGCTATAGGGCCTGCCTTGCACTTATGTTATTGGCCCATCCAAATTGAAACATTTTTCTTCATTTTTTACATTGCCTGCTCGTGCGTTGGGACAAACAAAACTAGCCTGGGCCAACCTAGATGACTCAAACTAGGTGCACACTTTCCAGCCACCCGAGGCGGCCGCCCATACCAGCCCCTATGGTGGTGTCGCCCCTTTTTGCGTGTATGACTGGGGTAGTGAAAAATATTCTAGTGGCGCTGTTGATTTACCCACAGAATTGTTGAATTGCTTATTTCTATGAACTGAGTTCGCCAATAATGTGAAGGATGCCAGTCTTTTCATCCTATTGTAGATTGCTTAGATCTCGATATGCCAAAAGTAATCGCATGAAATATACAGTAAAAGCCAGTGTGATGTGTGTGGCTACAACTAGTCTGACTACACGTCCTCATATAACATATCAAGGACGCACCATCTTACCAGATTAACCATTCGACTTACCAATGCAGTGTGGGAAGAAAGAAGTATTGGGACTGCGTATCCAAGCAATTGATGCCATGGACTCCTTCGTACAACCTTCTAAGCGAAAAATAAGTTGCAGTGTGCCTGTACAAAGAACTAGCGTAAGTTCAGTTACCCGCTTCTCGGAATTTTAGTTAGCCACTTATTGCAAAATTGTTCAATTACATTGCTTGGCTTAATTTAGTTTGCTATTGATTACATAATGCCACAGCCTATTAATCCTATTATAGACTGCGCCTATCTATGTGTTTGATACTTACTGTTAAGAATTACCTGTTTGCCTGAACTTAAATAGCTACTTGTTTGTTTAACTGCTTTGCTACTGCAACAACGGGTTACAATGATGTTAATAACTACTTTTCAGCATCCAATTGGAACTCTTTAATTCCTTGTTTGTTTAACTGGTTTGCTGTTATAACTCCAGTTGAGATGTTTTGCTAACTTCAACTTTTCTGAATCCAATCGGAACTTTAATGGCAAAACAGGTTAGCCCAAGATCAAAGAGGGAGGTCCCCATGGACTTTGTATCATCCCACAACAGTGGCACCGGCCAAATCGTGCATTATGAATTGCCAACTGCTGATGCTCTAGAGGCTAAACTAGTGGTACAAAGAGATTCTGCTTCTGCACTTAGAGATGAATTTGAGATGTTGAGGAAGCAAACAACACAATCACTAGCAGTACTCAAGACAACCATTAAATATTTGGTGGATTTCAAAATGAAGCAAGCTGAGACTGATCACATTGTTAAGGTCCTGAAGGAAAAAAGGAAATTAATTCCCACTTGGTAAATCATAGGTGAAATGTTCTTCCCATTGTTGAATAACCTTTGTGTTCTTTGTTCATGTAATCAATCAAACCATTTGTTTTAGAGATCATGTAATAATTGTTTTTTGTTTTTTGGTTTGTAATTTTATTTGAGCACAAGTCTGTATTAATTGATAAGACTCGGAGACATTTCATTTTGATTGCTGTGCCAGACCTACAAATATGCCAATCGGGCTGAATGTGCATTCAGCAATAATAGTAGTATAGATGGACCATAAGTGGCACGCATCGGAAAGGGCCAAGATGCTGTAGTAGCTTGGCTAAAAAAAAAGGATGTTGTTGTAGCAAAAACAAGTACAGCGGCCTGGCTTATGTATGTTAGTTGATATTATTGATCCATATACTCTATAAGTGTTTACATTGTTGGGGAACGTAGTAATTTCAAAAAAATTCCTACGCACACGCGAGATCATGGTGATGCATAGCAACGAGAGGGGAGAGTGTTGTCCACGTACTCCCGTAGACCGAAAGCGGAAGCGTTAGCACAACGCGGTTGATGTAGTCGTACGTCTTCACGATCCGACCGATCAAGTACCGAACGCACGACACCTCCTAGTTCAGCACACGTTCAGCCCGATGACGTCCCTCGAACTCCGATCCAGCCGAGTGTTGAGGGAGAGTTCCGTCAGCACGACGGCGTGGTGACGATGATGATGTTCTACCGACGCAGGGCTTCGCATAAACACCGCTATAGTATTATCGAGGTGGACTATGGTGGAGGGGGGCACCGCACACGGCTAAAAGATCAAACGATCAATTGCTGTGTCTTTGGGGTGCCCCCTGCCCCCGTATATAAAGGAGCAAGGGGGGAGGTGCGGCCGGCCAGGGAGGAGGCGCGCCAGGAGGAGTCCTACTCCCACCGGGAGTAGGACTCCCTCCCTTCCTTGTTGGACTAGGAGAGGAGAGGGAAGGAGAGAGGGGGAAAGGAAAGGGGGGGGGGCGCCGCCCCCCTCCTTGTCCAATTCGGACTTGCGGGGGGGGGGGGGTGGAGGGGCGCGCGGCTGCCCCTTGGCCACCTCTCCTCTTCCACCAATTGGGCCCATTAGGCCCAATAGCCTCCGACGGGTTCCGGTAACCCCCCGGTACTCCGGTATATATCCGATAACCCCCGGAACCATTGCGGTGTCCGAATATAGTCATCCAATATATCAATCTTCATGTCTCGACCATTTCGAGACTCCTCGTCATGTCCGTGATCACATCCGGGACTCCGAAGAACCTTCGGTACATCAAAACATATAAACTCATAATATAACTGTCATCGAAACGTTAAGTGTGCGGACCCTACGGGTTCGAGAACTATGTAGACATGACCGAGACACGTCTCCAGTCAATAACCAATAGAGGAACCTGGATGCTCATATTGGCTCCCACATATTCTACGAAGATCTTTATCGGTCAGACTGCATAACAACATACGTTCTTCCCTTTGTCATGGGTATGTTACTTGCCCGAGATTCGATCGTCGGTCTCTCAATACCTAGTGCAATCTTGTTACCGGCAAGTCTCTTTACTCGTTCCGTAATACATCATCCCACAACTAACTCATTAGTTGCAATGCTTGCAAGGCTTAAGTGATGTGCATTACCGAGAGGGCCGAGAGATACCTCTCCGACAATCAGAGTGACAAATCCTAATCTCGAAATACACCAACCCAACAAGTACCTTCGGAGACACCTGTAGAGCACCTTTATAATCACCCAGTTACATTGTGATGTTTGGTAGCACACAAAGTGGTCCTCCGGTAAACGGGAGTTGCATAATCTCATAGTCATAGGAACATGTATAAGTCATGAAGATAGCAATAGCAACATACTAAACGATCGAGTGCTAAGCTAACGGAATGGGTCAAGTCAATCACATCATTCTCCTAATGATGTGATCCCATTAATCAAATGACAACTCATGTCTGTGGCGAGGAAACATAACCATTTTTGATCAACGAGCTAGTCAAGTAGAGGCATACTAGTGACACTCTGTTTGTCTATGCATTCACACAAGTATTATGTTTCCGCTTAATACAATTCTAGCATGAATAATAAACATTTATCATGGTATAAGGAAATAAATAATAACTTCATTATTGCCTCTAGGGCATATTTCCTTCAGTCTCCCACTTGCACTAGAGTCAATAATCTAGATTACACAGTAATGATCCTAACACCCATGGAGCCTTGGTGCTGATCATGTTTTGCTCGTGGAAGAGGCTTACTCAACGGGTCTGCAACATTCAGATCCGTATGTATCTTGCAAATTTCTATGTCTCCAACCTGGACTAAATCTCGGATGGAATTGAAGCGTCTCTTGATGTGCTTGGTTCTCTTGTGAAATCTGGATTCCTTTGCCAAGGCAAATGCACCAGTATTGTCACAAAATATTTTCATTGGACCCGATGCACTAGGTATGACACCTAGATCGGATATGAACTCCTTCATCCAGAGTCCTTCATTTGCTGCTTCCGAAGCAGCTATGTACTCCGCTTCACACGTAGATCCCGCCACGACGCTTTGTTTAGAACTGCACCAACTGATAGCTCCACCGTTCAATGTAAACACGTATCTGGTTTGCAATTTAGAATCGTCCGGATCAGTGTCAAAGCTTGCATCAACGTAACCATTTACGATGAGCTCTTTGTCACCTCCATAAACGAGAAACATATCCTTAGTCCTTTTCAGGTATTTCGGGATGTCCTTGACTGCTGTCTAGTGATCCACTCCTGGATTACTTTGGTACCTCCCTGCTAAACTTATAGCAAGGCACACATCAGGTCTGGTACACAGCATTGCATACATGATAGAGCCTATGGCTGAAGCATAGGGAACATCTTTCATCTTCTCTCTATCTTCTGCAGTGGTCGGGCATTGAGTCTTACTCAACTTCACACCTTGTAACACAGGCAAGAACCCTTTCTTTGCTTGATCCATTTTGAACTTCTTCAAAACTTTGTCAAGGTATGTGCTTTGTGAAAGTCCAATTAAGCGTCTTGATCTATCTCTATAGATCTTGATGCCCAATATATACGCAGCTTCACCGAGGTCTTTCATTGAAAAACTCTTATTCAAGTTCCCCTTTATGCTATTCAGAAATTCTATATCATTTCCAATCAGCAATATGTCATCCACATATAATATTAGAAATGCTACAGAGCTCCCACTCACTTTCTTGTAAATACAGGCTTCTCCAAAAGTCTGTACAAAACCAAATGCTTTGATCACACTATCAAAGCGTTTATTCCAACTCCGAGAGGCTTGCACCAGTCCATAAATAGATCGCTGGAGCTTGCACACTTTGTTAGCTCCCTTTGGATCGACAAAACCTTCCGGTCATATACAACTCTTCTTCCAGAAATCCATTCAGGAATGCAGTTCTGACATCCATTTGCCAAATTTCATAATCATAAAATGCGGCAATAGCTAACATGAATCGGACAGACTTAAGCATCGCTACGGGTGAGAAGGTCTCATCGTAGTCAATCCCTTGAACTTGTCGAAAACCTTTTGCAACAAGTCAAGCTTTATAGACAGTAAAATTACCGTCAGCGTCAGTCTTCTTCTTGAAGATCCATTTATTCTCAATGGCTTGCCGATCATTGGGCAAGTCAACCAAAGTCCACACTTTGTTCTCATACATGGATCCCATCTCAGATTTCATGGCCTCAAGCCATTTTGCGGAATCTGGGCTCACCATCGCTTCTTCATAGTTCGTAGGTTCGTCATGGTCTAGTAGCATAACCTCCAGAACAGGATTACCGTACCACTCTGGTGCGGATCTTACTCTGGTTGACCTACGAGGTTCAGTAACAACTTGATTTGAAGTTCCATGATCATTATCATTAACTTCCTCACTAATTGGTGTAGGCGTCACAGAAACCGTTTTCTGCGATGAACTACTTTCCAATAAGGGAGCAGATACAATTACCTCATCAAGTTCTACTTTCCTCCCACTCACTTCTTTCGAGAGAAACGACTTCTCCAGAAAGATTTCGCATTTAGCAACAAAAGTCTTGCCTTCGGATCTGTGATAGAAGGTGTACCCAACAGTCTCCTTTGGGTATCCTATGGAGACACATTTCTCCGATTTGGGTTCGAGCTTATCAGGTTGAAGCTTTTTCACATAAGCATCGCAGCCCCAAACTTTAAGAAACGACAACTTTGGTTTCTTGCCAAACCATAGTTCATAAGGCGTCGTCTCAACGGATTTTGATGGTGCCCTATTTAACGTGAATGCGGCCGTCTCTAAAGCATAACCCCAAAACAATAGCAGTAAATCAGTAAGAGATATCATAGATCGCACCATATGTAGTAGAGTACGATTACGACGTTCGGACACACCATTACGCTGTGGTGTTCCGGGTGGCGTGAGTTGCGAAACTATTCCGCATTGTTTCAAATGAAGACCAAACTCATAACTCAAATATTCTCCTCCACGATCAGATCATAGAAACTTTATTTTCTTGTTACGATGATTTTCAAGTTCACTCTGAAATTCTTGGAACTTTTCAAATGTTTCAGACTTATGTTTCATTAAGTAGATATACCCATATCTGCTCAAATCATCTGTGAAGGTGAGAAAATAACGACATCCACCATGAGCCTCAATATTCATCAGACCACATACATCTGTATGTATGATTTCCAACAAATCTGTTGCTCTCTCCGTAGTTCCGGAGAACGGCGTTTTAGTCATCTTGCCCATGAGGCACGGTTCGCAAGTACCAAGTGATTCATAATCAAGTGGTTCCAAAAGTCCATCAGTATGGAGTTTCTTCATGCGCTTTTCACCGATATGACCTAAACGGCAGTGCCACAAATAAGTTGCACTATCATTATCAACTCTGCATCTTTTGGCTTCAATATTATGAATATGTGTATCACTACTATCGAGATTCAACAAAAATAGACCACTCTTCAAGAGTGCGTGACCATAAAAGATATTATTCATATAAATAGAACAACCATTATTCTCTGATTTAAATGAATAACCGTCTCGCATCAAACAAGATCCAGATATAATATTCATGCTTAACGCTGGCAACAAATAACAATTATTTAGGTCTTAAACTAATCCCGAAGGTAGATGTAGAGGTAGCGTGCCGACCGCGATCACATCGACTTTGGAACCATTTCCCACGCGCATCGTCACCTCGTCCTTAGCCAATCTTCGCTTAATCCGTAGCCCCTGTTTCGAGTTGCAAATATTAGCAACAGAACCAGTATCAAATACCCAGGTGCTACTACGAGCATTAGTAAGGTACACATCAATAACATGTATATCACATATACCTTTGTTCACCTTGCCATCCTTCTTATCCGCCAAATACTTGGGGCAGTTCCGCTTCCAGTGACCAGTCTGCTTGCAGTAGAAGAACTCAGTCTCAGGCTTAGGTCCAGACTTGGGTTTCTTCTCCTGAACAACAACTTGGTTGCTGTTCTTCTTGAAGTTCCCCTTCTTCTTCCCTTTGCCCTTTTTCTTGAAACTGGTGGTCTTATTGACCATCAACACTTGATGCTCCTTTTTGATTTCTACCTCCGCAGCCTTTAGCATTGCGAAGAGCTCGGGAATCGTCTTATCCATCCCTTGCATGTTATAGTTCATCACGAAGCTCTTGTAGCTTGGTGGCAGTGATTGGAGAATTCTGTCAATGACGCTATCATCCGGAAGATTAACTCCCAGTTGAATCAAGTGATTATTATACCCAGACATTTTGAGTATATGCTCACTGACAGAACTATTCTTCTCCATCTTGCAGCTGTAGAACTTATTGGAGACTTCATATCTCTCAATCCGGGCATTTGCCTGAAATATTAACTTCAACTCCTGGAACATCTCATATGCTCCACGACGTTCAAAATGTCGTTGAAGTCCCGGTTCTAAGCCATAAAGCATGGCACATTGAACTATCGAGTAGTCATCAGCTTTGCTCTGCCAGACGTTCTTAATGTCGTCAGTTGCATCAGCAGCAGGCCTGGCACCCAGCGGTGCTTCCAGGACGTAATTCTTCTGTGCAGCAATGAGGATAATCCTCAAGTTATGGACCCAGTCCGTGTAATTGCTACCATCATCTTTCAACTTTGCTTTCTCAAGGAACGCATTAAAATTCAACGGAACAACCGCACGGGCTATCTATCTACAATCAACATAGACAAGCAAGATACTATCAGGTACTAAGTTCATGATAAATTTAAGTTCAATTAATCATATTAATTAAGAACTCCCACTTAGATAGACATCCCTCTAATCCTCTAAGTGATCACGTGATCCATATCAACTAAACCATGTCCGATCATCACATGAGATGGAGTAGTTTCAACGGTGAACATCACTATGTTGATCATATCTACTATATGATTCATGCTCGACCTTTCGGTCTCCGTGTTCCGAGGCCATATCTGTTATATGCTAGGCTCGTCAAGCTTAACCTGAGTATTCCGAGTGTGCAACTGTTTTGCACCCGTTGTATTTGAACGTAGAGCCTATCACACCCGATCATCACGTGGTGTCTCAGCACGAAGAACTTTCGCAACGGTGCATACTCAGGGAGAACACTTATACTTTGATAATTTAGTGAGGGATCATCTTATAATGCTACCGTCAATCAAAGCAAGATAAATGCATAAAAGATAAACATCACATGCAATCAATCTAGTGATATGATATGGCCATCATCATCTTGTGCTTGTGATCTCCATCTCCGAAGCACCGTCATGATCACCATCGTCACCGGCACGACACCTTGATCTCCATCGTAGCATCATTGTCGTCTCGCCAATCTTATGCTTCTACGACTATCGCTACCGCTTAGTGATAAAGTAAAGCATTACAGGGCAATTGCATTGCATACAATAAAGCGACAACCATATGGCTCCTGCCAGTTGCCGATAACTCGGTTACAAAACATGATCATCTCATACAATAAATTTAGCATCATGCCTTGACCATATCATATCACAACATGCCCTGCAATAACAAGTTAGACGTCCTCTACTTTGTTGTTGCAAGTTTTACGTGGCTGCTATGGGCTTAGCAAGAACCGTTCTTACCTACGCATCAAAACCACAACGATAGTTTGTCAAGTTGGTGTTGTTTTAACCTTCGCAAGGACCGGGCGTAGCCACACTCGGTTCAACTAAAGTTGGAGAAACTAACACCCGCCAGCCACCTGTGTGCAAAGCACGTCGGTAGAACCAGTCTCGCATAAGCGTACGCGTAATGTCGGTCCGGGCCGCTTCATCCAACAATACCGCCGAACCAAAGTATGACATGCTGGTAAGCAGTATGACTTATATCGCCCACAACTCACTTGTGTTCTACTCGTGCATATAACATCAACGCATAAAACCAGGCTCTGATACCACTGTTGGGGAACGTAGTAATTTCAAAAAATTTCCTACGCACACGCAAGATCATGGTGATGCATAGCAATGAGAGGGGAGAGTGTTGTCCATGTACCCTCATAGACCGAAAGAGGAAGCGTTAGCACAACGCGGTTGATGTAGTCATACCACTACAAAAAAAGACACATCCGTGACATTTTGGGCCGAACGAATTTTTTTCTGTCATACATATGACACTTCTATGACGATAATTGTGACAAAACTCGGTATCATCATAGATGTGGTGGGATCCTACTTCTATGACAAAAAATCATGACAGAAAATGGGCTTTTCGTCCAGGGCGGGCCGGAGACGCAGCTGCATGACATTCTTTGGGCCGTCCATGATGGAAAAAACTGTGGTAGAAGCGAGGGCGAGGAAAATTTCGGCGAGTTCCCGGTTATGGTGGGAGGTCGGGGGCCGAGCGATGCGCGTTTCTCTTGTACACGTACGCGCGTGTGTGCGAGGCGTTGGCTCTAACTGAACCCGAGTGAGGTGTTGGGCTCTAACTGAACCCGAGCGATTGCACTGTAGGCTACGCGTTACTGAACCCGAGCGATCGATCGATGGCTGTTAACTGAACCCGATCGAGTGATTCCTTTGCTACTGCTGCTAACTGAAGCCGATCGATGCTGCCTCTGGGATGAACAGTGAGCATTGCTGGGGGGTTTGGATGAACAGTGAGCGGTGACGTTGCCTCTGGATGAACAGGACCCCGTGGTGTGGAGGGCTGGATGAACAGTAGACGGTGGAGGGGTGCCCGTGGAGGCGTGGTTGAACAGGACCCTGTGGTCTGGAGGGCTGGATGAACAGTAGACGGTGGAGGGGTGCCCGTGGAGGGGTGGTTGAACAGTAGCCGGTGGAGTAGTGCGCGGTGGAAGCTGGATGAACAGGAGCCCGTGGAGGCTGGAGGAGGTCGACGGTGGAGATGAACAGTATCCCGTGGAGTCCCGTTTTGCGGTACGCCACACCCCTCCCGATGAACAGGACCCCCGTTTCGTCCGTAGGAGGTCCGTTTCGTCCGTTTTGCGGTACGCCACACCCCTCCCGATCAACAGGACCCCCGTTTCGACCGTAGTAGGTCCGTTTCGTCTGTTTTGCGGTACGCCACACCCCTCCCGATCAACAGGACCCCCGTTTCGACCATAGGAGATCCGTTTCCTCTGTTTTGCGGTACGCCACACCCCTCCCGATCAACAGGACCCCGTTCCGAACGTAGGAGGTCCATTTCCTCCGTTGTGCGGTACGCCAGGCCTCGTTTCCATCGCCTGTTCCGTCCAAGCCCTCCCGATGAACACGACCACGCATTCCGTTCCGACCCAGCCGGTTGGTTCCCACGCGTTCCGTTGCCTCCCGATGAACACGACACATTCCGTTGCCTCCCCATGAACACGACGCATTCCGTTACCTCCCCATGAACACGACGACGACGCTATTTCTCCGTTCCGACCCAGCCATGTACACGAGCCCTGGCCGTACATATGCGCGAGTAGGCGTTCGAGACCCTGCCCGTATGTACACATACGTGGGCGTATTTTCTTTCTTGCACCCTGGCCGCTGTATGTACATGTACATGCTACGTGCGCGCCTCTACTACGACACGTACGCGCCTCTACTACCACACGTGCGCGCCTCTACATCCACCAGTATATATGTACGTACACGTTCGCGACCAGAATGACAGTGCTACATACGCTTCGACCAGGTGGGTCCCGACTGTCAGGCACTTCCTGGCCTCCGAAGATGTAGCTGGTGGGTCCCAGCAGTCAGGGGGGCGAATCATTTTTTTTGCTCGGACGCACTTTCTTGCGTGCGAAGATGTAGCTGGTGGGTCCCAGCAGTCAGGGGCAAACGTTTTTTTCGTGAAATACGGTGGCCCGTCCGGTGGGTCTCCGCTGTCACGTGGAGGAATAATTATTTTGCACGTAATAAGGAGGCACTTCCTTGCTGCGGCCGTGGACCCAGCTGTCAGCCTCTCCACGTACAGTCCACGTCCGATTGAAGTCGTTCCTTGACCATGTTGACCACGCCGCGCCGAGAGCACCAGGGCGGTGGACGACAGCGAGGCCTAGGAAGGGGACGACGTGGAGCCGGGGAAGACGCGGCAGTGGATGCCCACGCGTAGAGGAGTACGAGGGTTCACTGGTTCGCTGCGGTGTGAGGCTGCCATCGCCGCAGAATAACAGGGGGTGTGGGTGAGTAGAGGGATGGCCTGGCCAGCGGTGGGAGTAGTAGGGGCCGGTGAGGCCTCCGCCGCATCGCAGCTGGCAACGGGAGGAAGGAGCACGAGGCACGACTGTCGCTGGTTTGGGCAGCTGAAGCAAGAAGACCAGAGGTTGAAGAAGCACTACGGCCGTTGGATGGACATCGTATGGTCACTGGAGTTAGAATCGTGCATATTGACTAAGTTGAAAAAGCCCTCCGTCCCCGTCAACTTAGTAGGCCCACAAGTCAGCCTGCCACTATACTGGGTCCCAGCTAACAAGGGGAGTATTCATTTTATGTGTGCGTAATAAGGAGGCACTTCCTTGCGTGCGAAGATATAGCTGGTGGGTCCGAGCTGTCAGCGGCGGTAACGTTTTTTTCGCAAAATATGGAGGCCCTTTCGGTGGGTCCCTGATGTCAGGTGGAGGAATCATTATTTTGCGTGTAATAAGGAGGCATTTCCTTGCGTGCGGCAGTGGACCCAGCTGTCGGCCTCTCCACATACAGTCCACTTCAGATGCATGTCGGTCGTTGACCACATTGACCAGGCCGCGCCGAGAGCACCAGGGCGTTGGACGACGGCGAGGCCTAGGAAGGGAACGAAACGGAGGCAGGGAAGACTCGGCAATTGTTTCCCACGCGGAGGGGAGTATGACTGTACGAGGGTTTACTGGTTCGTCTGCCGTCGCCGGAGAATAACAGCAGGTGTGGGTGAGTAGAGGGATGGCTAGGCCAGCGATGGGAGTATGGTAGGGCGGTGAGGCCTGCGCGGCAGCACAGCCGGCCACGGGGAGGAGGGAGCAGGCAGTCCCGCCGGTGCTTGTTTGAGCGGCTGGAGCAGGAAGAGCAGAGATTGAAGAAGCACGACGGCCGTTCGATGGACATCCAACAGTCACTGCTTGTGCGTCAACCTTTTTTAGGAAAGCCTCAAATCTGTGGAAAACAGCATACATCCCATCTGCCATTATTTCTAATAATTTACAGCCCATTTGCTAATTCTTAAGGTTTTTTTGGAGCCCATATTCTTTTTGTTAGCATCACAACCCATATTGTGGCCACGGTTAAAAAATTATACGAAATTTTGCATATTTCGGTGTGGTCCGAACTGTTTTTAATCCCGAAATTTCGACTCACATTCAAACTGATTTTAAAAATAAATGTATATCAATATAAAATCCAACAAATTCTCCACGCATAAAAATTAATGTAATTTAAAATCTTGAAATGAAAAAAAGATATTTGAAACTAATTGTCGGTTTGATGTGTTTTAAAAATGTAGCGAAGATGTAGCTGGTGGGTCCCAGCAGTCAGGGGGCGAATCGTTTTTTTTCGGACGCACTTCCTTGCGTGCGAAGATGTAGCTCGTGGGTCCCAGCAGTCAGGGGGCGAATCATTTTTTTCGCAAAATACGGTGGCCCGTCCGGTGGGTCCCCGCTGTTAGGTGGAGCAATAATTATTTTGCGCGTAATAAGGAGGCACTTCCTTGCGGCTGTCGTGGACCCAGCTGTCAGCCTCTCCACGTACAGTCCACGTCCGATGGAAGTCGTTCCTTGACCACGTTGACCACGCCGCGCCGAGAGCACCAGGGCGGTGGACGACGGCGAGGCCTAGGAAGGGGACGACGCGAAGCCGGGGAAGACGCGGCAGTGGATGCACACGCGGAGAGGAGTACGACGGTTCACTGGTTCGGCTGCGCTGCCGTCGCCGCAGAATAACAGGGGGGTGTGGGTGAGTGGAGGGATGGCCTGGCCAGCGGTGGGAGTAGTAGGGGGCGGTGAGGCCTCCGCGGCAGCACAGCCGGCCACGAGAGGCAGGAGCAGGCGGCACGACCGGCGCTGCTTTGGGCGGCTGGAGCAAGAAGACCAGAGGTTGAAGAAGCACGACGGCCGTTGGATGGACATCGTATGGTCACTGCAGCTAGAATCGTTTATATTGACTAAGTTGACAAAGCCCTTGGTACGTCAACTTAGTAGGCCCACAGGTCAGCTTCCGAAACGGTGCGCCCCAGATGTCAGGGGGAGGAATCATTTTTTGGGCGGGTGAAGCTAGAATATCCGAGATTAAAGAAGAAGCACGACATCCGTTGGATGGACATCCAACGGCCACTGCTGCTAGAACCGTGTGTTGACTATAAGTTGACAAAGCCTTGCATACGCGTCAACGCTGTTTTTTAGGGAACGCGTCAACTTAGTAAGGCCAGAAGTGTGTGGCATAGAACTTATAGCCCATTTGAGATGTTTAAGAATGTGTAGCCCATTTTTGAATTCTAATGGAATTTACTACAACCTATTTATAGTTTGTTAAAAGTACAACCCATTTCAACCAACCGTTCAAAACAGAATTCAATAAAATTTCCCACATTTTAATGGGATCCGAAATATTTTTATCCCGAAATTTCTAGTCAGATTAAATACAATTACAATATAAATCTATATTACGTAAAAATCCAACGAAACATTGCGCTCGCAACAATTAATGAAATAAAAAAAATTTTAATATCCAAAAATAATATTTTATAAAGTAATCACGTGTTTGGTGCATTTTTTATAGTTACTGCCCAGTTTTTATAATTACATCCCATTTATTATTTGTTAAAGCCCATTTTCTTGTTAAGCCTAATGCATCCCTCCTAGGAAAGATTTGCAGCCCAGCGGGGCGGAGAATAATAAGTTGACCTTGCCTGGGTATTCCTAAAAAAAGTATAGCTGGGCTAGCTATTTTCAGCTTGAAAAAAATTAATATTTGGGATGGATATCTGGCCTGGGCTAGACGGGCCACAGCCCGCCCAGTTAATACCTGCAGCGATGTTTTCGTTGTTGTTCAGAGGAGAAAAATTAATATCTGGGCCAAACATCGAAAAACTCTGCAGTGCTCACACCTCAAAAACACAAATACTGCTCAAGCTGCTTGGTCCCAGCTGTCGGCCACTTCTTGTGCAATTCTCTCGTTTATTGACTACTACATAGGTTGACAATGGTGTGGGACCGTGATGTCAGGAAACCAGGAGGAAGCAAAATAAATTATAGTTATATATATATATATATATAATAAGGAGGCACTTGCGTACGTGAGGCTATGGACCTGGTGGGTCCCCATTGTCATCCTCTCCAAGTAAAGTCATCTCCTCGCCCGCGCGCGCTTTCCGCCCGAAACAGTCAGCGCCGCCCGCCCCGCTTCCCGGTGCAGGCGATTGCTCCGCCTTCAAACGACACAAGTGCCGTCCGTCCGTCCATCTGCCGCCCACATTAATGATATGCGGTTGCCGAGGCGGCTACTCCGGCGCCACACGTCCGTCCCTCCGCCCACCCACCATTGCTATATAAACTGTTGTGCCGGCCATAGCCGCAGTCATCTGCATCCGTTCCCTTTCTCCTGTCCACACCACTACTGCCCACCATGGCTTCCTCGCGCTCCAGCGCTCTTTGGGACGGGCGGATGACGGACCACAAGGAGATGGCAGCCATTGTTGCCGACCGGCTGGCCGGCAGCCAGCCGGAGGACGACGACGTCCCAATTGAGAACATGGTAGTCGACGATCCGGCGCCAACCCCCTCCTCCGCGCCATCCTCGCCGGTGCATTGCACCATGACCATCGGCGAGGCCCATGCCCAATATATGGACAGGGTGAGGCAGATGCGTGAGGAGCAGTTCCGGGAGGCGCAGGCCGACGCCGCCTACAACCACCATCTCCTCCAGGAGCACCTGCAGGTGGAGGAGCAGATCGCCGCAGATCGGGTGGAGCAGGAGGCGCTGTTCAAATTCCTGTATCACTGGCATTGGATGAACATGCAAAACAATACGTACTAGCATTATTCCCAGGGTGATCACCTCGTTTGCAGCAGTTTCACATGTACTCCCTCCGGTCCTTTCTAGTCTGCATACAAGTTTTGTCTGCAGTCAAAGTATCTCTACTTTGACCAATCTTATACAAAAAAGTATGCACTTTCACAATGTGCGAAGTAAAAAGGAACAGAAGGAGTACAAAGAGTTTGAGTAGCTTTTTAGCGTTTCTGTACATTGCAATCAAACACATATGCCTGGCAATTCATAGAGAACATTCAAAACAATCGATGATTATGCATCTCAGCGACTCACATGTCAGAGGCAATATTTACTTCACAACTAAAGAATAAAGAAAGAATTGACCGACGCTGCTGACAGCAAAGGGCGTCCCATTCGAAAATATCAAACGCATGTCTTGCTAAAATCAATGAGCAAAATTTGACAAGGTTGTTCCATTCCAAAATATCAAATGCCTACGATTGTGGAATGGGCAGGGTTTGCCATCAGTTCGGACATTGACATGGCACCTCGTGCTAAATAAACCAGCTGTTCTTTTTGTGCAGTTCCACCAAAATTAACCAAATTCGCGCGTAGCTTGTATGATTTCACCCTTATATGTTGCAACGCCTTGAACTTATCGGCACCTCCTTTCTTGTGGTGGAAATGAATGATTCGATGTATTCATGAACATTTTGTGCAGTTCCCATTGAAATCAAGCTGAGCACCCCTATTTGCACAAATACAAAAAAGTGATTAGTATAAAGCAAACTGTACTACGAATTGACAGTTTCAACAGGCACATACATGGTCCATGTAGAGCACACTTTTAGAAAAATGGAACTCACCAGAAAGAATCCTAGAACAACATTTTACTCGCGCATCACAGCAAAAAAATGGAGATTTGTCAGTCCTTCTGAGCTGAAGTTAGTTTGGTCTTGTGGGGAGTAATGTAACCATCCTTCAACTGCTACTTCTGATGAGAAGATAGACAGGGCTTCTTCATCCTGGCATAATCGGAACTAGTCACTTCACGTACTCCATATTCTTCTTCAGAGGAAGATGATCCTGTTGTGCAAAGACAAGAGGACTACTAAATGCTAGCATCCCTGTTTGCTTGAAAAAAAGGAAAGGAAATAGTTAAAACAACACAGATGAAGCACTTCTCAAGGACAATACCACTTTTTCATGACAGTATCTAAACAGTAGCACAACACCAATAGAGATGACAAAGCTCAATCATATGGATGAAATCAGTGGGCGAGTACCAACCTTTGTCAGGAGGCTTATTGTGTAGAGCATACAGATGAAGCACTTCTCCGGAACCATCTGTTGCTATCTACGGTGGTGGCCATGCTTACTATATACTCCTCGATTAGTTTAATGTTTCCAGCATCTTCTTCTGCAGTTCCACTAAAATATATGGTATCTTCAAAGAAGATCCCTGTTTGCACAAGTAGAGATAATTACATATTACATTAAGAGTGGCATCAAATCAGTGGCAAAACAATTGCTCGTTCCAGCCATAGCAATAAATTAAGATGCAAAACTATATCATTACTTGTGTCATCACAGTTCCAGTGCTTCATTACAGCACCGGGAGTTGATTTTTGTTTTTCTTCCGCTTGTTCTTCCCCTTCATCACTTGGTCCAATAACAGACAAGCTTCGCCTTTAATGTAAGATTTGGCATGTCAATTAGGGAGCACAAGTATAGTACTAAACTTAATTTTCTGATGAAAGTGGCAAAATACAGGCCAGCAGTTGTGAAATATCCTTATCTTACCTCAATGGGATATTACGGTGCACATACAGATTGGAAGTCTCGTCTCCATTTGTGCAGTTCACTAAAATCAAGCAACATTATCGTACAAGTAGCACAACATATGAAAGCACACTGCAGAATCATGTGAAAGAAGGCTAGTACTGACCTCTCATGATGCGGAATTCAAACAACTCACAAGAAGAAGATCTGAACCAAATTCGCCTTAACGGATAGGAACTAAGATCTCCTCTTGTGCAGTTCCACTAAGATCAAGCAAGCAAGCAACATTGTCGGTGTGACATTTTGGTTGAACTGCACAAAACACTCTTAAAACAAAAGTATTTTGTGCAGTGCAACAAAAGGTCACAATGGCAACGAGGTGAAGTAGATAACCATGTTTACACAGAGGTGCAAAGGAAACAATTAGTGGTCAATAACGGTGGATGACACATAAGCCAACAAAAAGAAGCATATACCTTATCTAAATGGGAAAGAAAGCAAGACAGTAGCATTTCTCAAACGGTGGCATTGATTAATATTAACATAGAGATTATATTAACAATAAAATTCGTTAAACATGTAATTTGCTTTTAACTGTGGCATTGCATCAATTTTCCAGCGGCATTATTAGAGGGCGTTTGTTTACATGGACATTTTGGTGTAGGGACTAAAAAAACTCCGTGTCAGTCCCATCTAAACCAAACAGGAGGGACTTTTAGGGACTAAAAGTGGGCATTTGGGACTAAAGAAAGAAGACCCCGAGGGAGTCTTTTTGGGACTTTTTCCAACAGTTGCCCCTACCACGCATCGCACCTTGTCTCTATTAGTTCATTACTAGGGGTAACATGGTCTTTTAGCATGTCAATTAATAACCTCTAGTCCATGTTTAGTCCCTGGAACCAAGCAGGTAGGGACTAGGGAATTTTTAACCAAACAGGGCCTTGGATTAACAACAGCTAATGAGTTGCACGGGACAGTGGACGCACCAGCATCATGTGCATCTATCGATGTACTGTGGTCATGCACAGTCTGTTGCAACAAAGAACAAACAACCAAGGAGCATATTTGTGTTGGTCCCAGTTTTGTTATCTTTAGACACCTTTCCCTATGCGAGCACAGCAAATCTAGTCCTGCTCAAACTCTACAGCCTTGTCCCTTCCTTTCCTTTTTGAACTAGTACTTTCACCCCTTCCTTTCCTCTTTGAACCACGTCCTAGATTTATGCGATACAACTTTCCCCACTACTTTCCCCCATTCCTTTCCTCTTTGAACCACGTCCTAGATTCATGCTATACAACTTTCCCCCTTCATTTCCTCTTTGAACCACGTCCTAGATTCATGCTATATACAACTTTTCCCACTACTTTCCCCCACTCATTTCCTCTTTGAACCACGTCCTAGATTCATGGTATACATGAAGCTAGAGCAATGCATGTGGAGTAAGTAAATTATACCTTAAGGTTCTTGGGGCGTGGTTCGGTGGGCGACGGGACGGCGGCGAAGAATAAGGGGTCGGAGGCCCTCCCGCGCCGCCGCTGGTGGAAAGTGAACAGCTGTGCCGGTAGTCCCTCGCTGACGGCGACAGCGTTAAGCCTCCTTCCCTTCCCGGCGGACGGATCCTGCCGGCTCTTTGAGCAGCAGTGAGGGGAGAGAGAGGCCAACGAAGTCTTGTTTAGATCTGGAGAGGGCGAGAGAGTGTGAAGAGAGCAAGTACAAGCGCTGAGGCTCCAGCGGGAGAGGGCGAGAGAGTGTGAAGAGAGCAACTACAAGCGCTGAGGCTCCAGCGTGTATATATATAATGGAGAGAGTGTGTGAAGCGTGCAAACCCTAGAAAACATTTTGACCAGTCAAAGAATCCTCCTGGCACAAATTATGCTCAAGTGTAGTTATCGAACCCGAGACCTCAAGTTTGATGAGCGAACAGGCTAACAAGCTACACAACCCTCCCGTTATGTTCAACGAGAGGGAAATAACCTTTCATACATTCCTGCATTCGTGTGACAAGCATGCCGTGTTTTTTTGTGTGTGTGGGAGTCATTGGGATTTCAATCATAATCGTGTCATGTGGCTTTGGTGGTAAGACTATCCACAGTGGTGCAGAAATAATGCAGCCTTAGTCACCTTACCTCTCTCCACGTAGTACGTTGGGTCCCACCAGTCAGAGGGTGAAACAAACAAATTAATAAGAAAAATTAAAAGCGCCAGCGGTGTATCTTACCTCACACATCTCGCTACTGCTCGGGAACACTGTCCAATTGATCCCTCTGTTCGCTCACGTACTATTTTAAGTGAATCCTTATTATAACATGCACACAAATTTTGGGCACTTGTATTTGACTTAAGTCAGTGTGCCACCGTATCTCGTATACTTACTACTCCCTCCGTCTAGGTGTAATAAGTCACGTTAGAAGGTGCAACGGGACCAAGGTGCGTGCGTGTGCGTGTGTGTGTGTGTGTGTGTTTAACAACATGTGTGTGTCAGAGAGAGCGACAGATCGACCTACTCCTACAGAGAGATGTTGTGTAGTGTATGATTTTAGCCGCGAGAGTCGGTGCACCCTCTCGTTTCCGGGCGTGTCCGGTAGGGACATGCGGACAGCTACCACGCCCGCTCCTGACCAGCCTGGCCCACCCAAAGCCCCTCCATCGCCCGCGCGCGCTTCCCGCCCGAAACGGTCAGCGCCGCTCCAAAGAATCGGTGCCGCATTCATGCCCGGGCAGAGCGGACGCGACCTCTCACTAGCGCAAGAGTGATGGTTGCTTCGTCCGTCCAACTTACTGCTGGGTCTATGTGATTTGACGGCTCATTGGTCTTTATTACTGAGGTGGTAGGACTGCTGGATGTCCCACGCTTTCGGCGAAAGGAGGTACTACTACTAGATTACAATTTTCTCCATTCTTACAGCGGAGGCGTGCAAGAGCAGTGAAAACACGCAGGCTCAGTGATTACATGGCCCACCTCACACTATCACCGTGCGACACCTAACTCTTTACATAGTACTCCCTCCGTTCCTAAATATTACTAGATGAGTCCATGCAGTCCCTAGCCCTTGAACCGTGAACCCTGACCAGGCTTCAATTTGCTGGCAACGTTCGAGCTTCCTAATAAATGAAGTTTGCAACCTTTTGACCATCGGATCATTTTGTGCAGTTTCACCAAAATCGAGATGAGCATCCCTGTGGCAAAGAAATTGAAGAAGCGTGATTAGAATAAGATTACTGGGACTAGTTGATGAGACATAAACTCATCACAAATACAGTACGTAGAAGCCAGTAGAGGTATGTGCGGGGAAAATAAGTAGAGAAATATCCACAGGGAGTGATGTGGGCAGCTGGAGTAGTGGTGCAAGCCGGCTGTAAAGGGAGTTGTACCTGAGGGACGTAGCTCAACCTTGAGGAGGGCGGTGGGAGGCGGCAACTGCCCACGTCGCGGCAGTGAGCAAGGGACGAAGGCAACCTCACTGGTTTTGTGAGAGAGAACAGCGGGGACCCCTGATCGGGACGTGCCGACAGTGGGTTTTCACCGTCGGCGACGGCCACCGCATCTACACTAAGCATCCACCCCTTCCCCAAGCGGACGTGATCCGCCGGGATGTTAGAGATGTGGCCATAGTCGTTTTGTGCGAGAGAGTGTGAAGAGAGCAACCCCAGCAAGCAACCGTGTAGGCTGGCCCTTCCTGACTATGTATATAGTGGAGCGGTTTCCTTTTCTCTCCATATGAACCTATCATACTGCGTACGTGCCACTGAAGACAAAAAACTTTATTTATAAATGACGCGGCACCTACTACTCGTTCTCCTATAACCTTGCGCTTGGCATCTCAAAAATATTAACCTTGCGATTGGCTCTTCGCCTCTTCGGGAAGTCGAGCAATAATGGTAGTGCAGTATATATCATTTTGGCTATATGAGACCGAATGAATTGCTGCACGTCCACCACGTGGGCGAGGGTCGAGGGGCGAGGGAGAGTGCTACATACGGAGCAAAATGAGTGAATCTACACTCTAAAATATGTCTATATACATCAGTGTTTGGAGTATGTACTAGTAGTTCATATTGAAATCTACTAAAGGACATATATATTCCAAACAATATGATATAATCTCTATAACCAAGGTAGTAGGGACGAGGAGTAAACGGAGGGAGTAGTAAATTTTTCTCCTCGTCCTGCAAGCCACCGCGCGCATGGGCGAGGGAGCGGGCGTAAGTCGGAGCAAGCTTCACCTCATCCTGCGAGCCACCGCGCCCGTGGGTGGGAGAGATGGCGTACTAAGCAAGCTTCTCCTCATTCTGCGAGTTGACGGGACACATCAAAAGTACTCCAGTGTATAGAGCCTTGCCTCTAAGGTAGGCCCCACATGGTTTGCCTCTTTTATTAACCTAACATGTCAAGTCGCAATTTGTTTGTTCACCCGTGGTAGACGATCCTCCCTCCACCAAGTGGACAACCAGTACACGTGCCAAATAACCACGTGGGCTGCCTTTTTTCGTACAGAAATGAGCTCCACCATGTACCCGCGCGGGTGTGGTTGGGAAAGAGACGGGAGTACGTGCGCCGTGCATGCACCTCTTCTCTTCGTGCACGTCCCCCACCTACGTGGGTGTGTGTGAGAGATACAAACCACGTTCGTGAGTGTTTTTTGTTTTGGGGTGGGGGTGGGGTGGGGGGTTGATTTCGTGAATTATTTGTGGGAATATGTGTCGATGACATCTCAAACAAAATTTTGCATGCAATGTGTGTGAAATGGAGGCCTATCCATATCATACATAGAGGGTAGGGCAATCCACGAGAAGAGAGGGAGGGGTCATAGCTATTGATAGAGTCGAAGAGAGGATCAAGTGGGTGGGTGCGAGATCGATGAAGAGAGCCATCGAAATTGTGTGTGTGTGCAAGTCAAAGATATAGGGCGACTAGCCTACCGGAACGTTAGAGGGCACATGTCAAGTTTGTGTGTGGCAGGGAGACATGACTAGAGCGCTCGATGTATCGGTGTGTGTGGGGGGGAGGGGGTGGGGGAGGGGTAGGCAGAGGCCTAACTGTAGAGGTAGAATGACTCATATATGTGTTGAGAAGGAGAGACCCAGCTATGTCTTGAGGGAGATCGATCGACATCCATACATAACTGAAGGACGGGAAATATGATGGGATAGAGAGAGAGAGGAGAGAGAGAGGGAGGGAGAGGGGTAGAGTGTTGTATGGGTGATGGAGTTGCTTCTCGAAGATGGTGGGAGAGGCCTACTAGACAAACTGAGGGTGGAACTGCAATGTTACCAATAAGAGTGGGGATGTGTTTCTGTGTGTGCCTGTGCGTGATAGATCTGTCGGGACGCATCCATGGATGATGAAGGGGAACCATGTGTTTCGTAAGCAAACCTAACTAGATCTGTAGATCAATTGTTGTTTGTCGGAGGAAGGGAGAGACACAACTAATGAGGTAGATCGATTGACGTGTGGGTAAAAACGAGTTATAAGGACCTAGCTAGCTATATGTATAGCGAGAGATCGGTCGGTGTACGTCCATTTGTTAGAGGCAAATAAGGCCCAGCGAGACGGATAGACAGAGAGAATGGAGCTAGGAGGTGGTGCGAGAGGCCCAAATACTAGCTAGATAGGGGGAGGAGTGTGCGGTTGTGAGATCGATGAAAAGAGGGCCGAGAGTTTACACGTGTGTTTGACCGTATGAGAGACACGAGGCAAGGACACATAAAGGAGGAGATTGAAGGTGTGTGTGTATGTTGTAGGCAGGCATCGCTGGAGAGGTTTATCGATCGGTGTGTGTCGGAAAGGAGTTGTGGAGACTCTGGGAGAACGACCTAAAGAAAAAAATGAATGTGCCCGGTGGATAGAATGCCGAGGGAGGGGGAGGGCGAGGAGGGCGTGTGCATGCACGAGAGAAAGTTAGTGGTAGCTACAAAGGTTAGAGGATTGTGTGGGTGTAAGAGACTAACAAAGATCATAATTTGATATGAAAGCGGATTCATATATTTGAATAGGAGATCATAGTGTTTTAAACATTGCATGCATGAATATAGCAGTGATACACGTGCTGTGCACATGTTATACCATAATGTGATAATGCATGGCGTTTGCAACTCACAGCTAAATGCCGAACAATCTAAACCATACTATACATCAAACAATCTCACATTTTATTTGAATTTGTGATAATGTGTGGCGTTTGCAGCTTACAACTAAATATCGAACAATCTAAACAATACTATATATCAAACATTCTCACATTTTATTTGAATTTGTGGTAATGTGTGGTGTTTGCAACTCACATCTAAATACTTGTAGGCGTAGGGGGCCGGGCACCATACATAATGTGATAAACGCATTATACATATGAGACATGGTTTAGATTATGAAGATCTAGCTAGAGCTAGAAATGTAATGTGATTTGAAATCAAAATAAAGTGGATTCAAAAAATCTAGTTTGAGTTCATATAGTACACATAGTTCATATGTAACTCGAGACTAATCATGTGGTGTGCTGTGAAGATAATACACAAACGATGGTTTAACTTGACAATAATGATGATTGTAGATCTTATTAAAACAGAGAAACGAATTCAAATGCTTTGACTTCACAACAATCATTACTCTAGATCTTATTCAAATAGAGAAACGAATTCAAATTTAGTTCATATTGAAGCTGTAGTATATACGTTTGGAATGCACTAAAATGTTCATTTGAGTAGTAGGTTGCATGCATTATACACGTAGCGAAATATTTTAATTGAACATAACATGAATTCAAAGTTTTGAATGACATTTGTAGTGCGCATTGATTTGGTACAGTACACGTTAGGCTTGTCCGGAAATTTCAACCCGCGCCTTGTTAGCCCGAAATATTTAAGATATATCTTTGTCTTGTTGTGCTCCGACAACTCCCTCCATCTCAACCTGCGCCTTGCTATTCCGAAATTACAACGCGCGCAAAAACTCCCACCTCCTGTGAAATCCCGACACGCGAAATGCCCGTGGTACCCCTGAACCGAAAGAACCGCCTCAAATCAGTGGGGGTACTTTTGTAACTTACCCCACATTTTGGACAAGCGCGTCTCTAAGCCATGGTTCCCCACTGCCATCCCATCCGCCCACCCATTCGTACACCGAGGCCGCGAAAACCCGCGACGAAACCCCACACCCTGCTCCGTCCGCCACCCAGCCGGAGCCTCTTCCCCGACGACGTCGTCCACAGCAACACCTCGACGTCCCTCATCCACCGTACCGGATGAGGATCCGTCGTTGATCTCATCGTCCCGCCGGTTCAGCCACCCCGTCCTCCACCTCCAAGGAGCTGCCCCGATGTTCCCCTCGTCTTTCGCGCCACCTCCATTCCCACACCGCCGTCTTCACATGCACCATCGGAAGAGCATCATCATCACCGTTTCCTTGGATGAAGCTGCGGCCTAATCGGCGCCACCAAAGAGGTTGTACACTAATCGTCGCATTTTCTTCTTGATTCGATCTCACGGTGCTGCCGGCGCTCGGTCCTGAGCCGAAATGGCGCGGCTCCATCCACGGCGGCGTCGTCGGCCACTTCCTCCACGGGGTCGCTCCCTCGGCGGCGACGTCCACATCAGTAGGAGCTGCTGCTGCTTTTGCTCTCGCTCGCGCTGCTGCTCTGCTCTTGCTCTCGGTCCCCTGGCTGGTCTGCTCTTGCTATTGCTCTTGCTCGCACTGCTGCTCTTGCTCTTGCTTGCGATGCTGCTCCGATTTAGCTACACTTCAGTCGACTGAATCGACTTTTGGGTCAGTTGATTTTTAGGGGGTGGGGGGGGGCTCGCCGGGGTGAAGGAAGAACCAGCCGCAGCGGGGAGGGGGGCTTGCCGGAGAGGTACCCCACTATCTATCTTACGGTTCAGGATGGGGGCGGTGGTCGCCGGGGGTGGCGGGGCGTTGGCGGGGCGGTGGCGTGGGGATCTCCGGAGAAAAAGCTCGGCACGGGGGGGCCTGGAGGGATGGCCGGGGCGGCGGCGGACCGGCGGTGGGGAGTGTTTTCGGGGCGGGCGGGGCGGTGCACCGCCGGCCGCGGGCGGCGGGGGGCTGCTGTTTGGCCGGTGGTGGCTGGCGGCTCAGGGGGGTGGAGGTTGAAGATGAACCGCAGGCCCTTGATTTCGTATCCAACGGCTGCAAAATCGACTGACCAGAGATGAAAAAGTCAGTCGACCGACGTGTAGCCTCACCTTGCAAGTGTGTTCAGTTTCAACAGCAAAATTCAGTTTCGACGGCAAAATTCAGTTTCGACAGTTAAGTTCAGTTTCGACAGTTAAGTTCAGAGATGAGCGGCTGATGTATTTTACATCTAGCACTTTGTGGTTATGTATTTTACGTCATGTATTGGAGATGCTATTAGAATTCCACTCAGGTTAACGTTGCTCGTTGTCTCTCTTGTCCTGCTTCAGCCTCGACGTCGTACAACTCACCGGAGCTGCTCCAACGACAAAACCCTCCATCACAGCGGAGCAGTACCTCGGGCTCCATCTCTAGACGCCTAAGATCTTCTTCCCCTCCTCCGACAGCAAAGTCAGCTGGAGCATCCTCACCGGCCAACCCAATCACGCTGAGATCGACATGGCTTCGCCAAAGAGGTTGTACAGTTGTTGCATCTCTTTTTTACTCTACATGTTATATATATTGTCCACTGAGCACACGGATTTGTTCCTTTAGTGTCTCCTTGAAAGAAAAAACGTAGGAATTTTAATTTTCACTTGTCCTCCTTTTCAAATTCCTATTCATGAAGCACAAGACTAAGAGATAGTAGCATAATAGCATTATAACCGTACATTTTCTTGTGGTTTGACTTAATCTCACCATGCTTCTTTGCATCTTGTGATCTTTCAATTGTTGTGAATCAAACACCCAGATTGGCAGAAATTCTGTGTTTTTAAATTCTCTGTTTTGCACGTGCATTCCTATCCTATTCCTGTCTATTTGCTATCCCTGCATTGTTGGAATCCTCCAATTCAAACGAGCCCTTACAGAATTACTTCTCTTACAGATAGTTGTCAAAGAAAACCTTGCGTGGTTTGTCCCGTTCTTGTTGCGCCGTCGTCCACCCCAGCTCAGCTGCTCCAATGACAGAAGGGTCCAGCACAGCAGGGATCCGGCCTCCAGACTGTCTTTCGCCGCCTGAGATCTTCTTCCCCGCTGCTGGCAGCCATGAAAACCGCATTACCATCATCAACCGAGTATATGACCTCGAGGACTACACGGGTCTGCAAGAGAGGTCGCACTCTTTCGTGTCTGCTTGCGTTATGCATTGCTTAATATTACATGCTACTTTATCATCCTGTTCACCGATTAGACTCTGAGTCAGCTCCAAACTAATGGTCAAACTTGAGTTTTTAAATGGTTGTGGGGTATATATCGGGGCCGCTATCAATAGTATCTATCTACTATCTGGTTAATCTCCGGTGTCTACTATGAGTTTCATGTTGGGTGGGAAACAAACAGTAAAGAAGCCATTATCTGTATTTTTTAACTGAAGCCATTATCTGCCTGCTATTATTGGTTTTGGGTCTATCCACAGGTTGCTACCATCACTCTGGATTTCTGCATGCACTCCTTACATAATCTCACTATGTTTTATTCCTATGCATGACAGTTATTGTAAACAATGGAACTGAACATGTAGAGCAAAAGAGACGAGCCTTGCGTGGCAATAAAATTTCATGCAGACGTCGCTCCATGGTAGGCGCAAAGGCAGCCCCCCTCCATGCATTTCGGATTGTAATCGAGAGGAAGATATCTGTTCTGAGGGGGATTCAGAAGGAGAAGACAACTCCTATTTACCCCCTGAGGTATTCGCTCTAACTTGGCATGCTGATGGTGGTTATATCATGCATATGGTGTCTTGCATTGCTTACTTTATACATCAAATATGTCATCTGCTTAGTTTAGACATCCTTTGTGCGAATGCCATCTGTTTAGTTTATTCATTTATGTGAATTATGCAACGCCATCTTGTTTAGCCAGGCATCATATATGTGAATTTTGCAATGCCATCCTGCTTAGCCAGTCATCTTATATGTAAATTATATCAGGCCATCCTTTTTTTCGTTACATATTACATTTGTCAACAATGTTAGTACATTCAACTGCTCTTCATGTGCATCAGCCGTTTGACACGGCGATGGCAAATTCTGGAGTACAAGGTCTTCAGAGCAGACTATGCTATCTGACGAAGCGCATATCCCGTTGGTTACGGATAGCTCCTCAGAGGAGGATTCAGACACAGATGACCAGTCCTATCCCCCCCCCGAGGTGTATGCTCTAACTTGGCAGGGTTATGTTGCTCATATCGTGCGTATGCTGTCTCGCATTGCTATGTCATTTGATTAGTTTAGACATGCTTTGTGTGAATGCCACCTGTTCAGTGTCTAATTACCATATATGTGAATTATGCATTGCCATCTTATTGCAAGACATTATATATGTGAATTATACAATGCTATCTTGTTGCGAAGGCATTATATATGTGAATTATGCAATGCCATGCTGTTTAGCCAATCATCATGTATGTGAATTATATCATGCTATCATTTTTTGTATTATGTGTTCCATTTGTCGACAACGTTTGTATATTCAACTACTCTTCCTGTGCACCAGCCATTTGAAGCGGTGATGGGAGTATCTGGAGTGAAAACAATGTATTTAGAGCAGACAATGCTACCTGCTGAAGCAGACATCTTGCTGGTTATAGAGAGCTCCTTAGAGGAGGATTCAGAGACTGATGACCGGTCCTATTTCCTCCCTGAGGTCTATGCTCAAACTTGGCAGGGTTATATTGCCCATGTCATGCATGTTGTCTTGCATTGCTTAGTTTTTACATCATATATGGATTGCCATCTCCTTACTTGCTTACTATATAAATCATATATTTGAATTATATCATGCCATCATGTTTACATAGTACATACACATCATCTATCTGAATTATGGCATGGCAACCCATTTAATAAAGACATCATATAGTTATATCATCTCATCCTGTTTAGTGTTTACAGTCATCATATTTTGAATTATGGCATTCTATCCGTGAATGTGTGTGAATTATGGCATGCCAACCTATTTAATAAACACATTATATAGTTATGTCATGTCATCCTGTTTACATAGTCTCATATTTTGAACTATGTCTTTCCATCTTTTTTAGTTAGCCATCATAATGTGAAATTGTGTCATGCTATCCTGTTTAGTTAGCCATCATATATGTGAAATTGTGTCATGCTATCATGTTTGGTTAGACAACATAAATATGAATTATTTCATGCCCTCTTTTATTCCCCACTATCCATTGCACCTGTCTATCATACAATGTCTATACTTTCAATTACTTTTCTTGTTTATCAGCCATTTGAATTGGAGAGCGTGATGGCAGTATCTAAGGGAGTAACAACACGGTCTTCAGAAAAGATAGTGCTACCAGTTGATGCAGATAGAACCACGGTTGTACTTGGCCAAGGACCAGATCCAGCACACATAACCCAGACTCTCGCAGATTGTACCCCTACCCAGTTGGACAGAGAACCAGCTACACCCCTTCTAACCCCAACCCCGGCAGATAGTAACCCAGTTCCAGTTGACACAGCACTGTCTCCACCACAGAGCACCCAAACACGAGCAGTTAGTAAGGGAACTGCAGTGCCCAAAGCATGAGGACCACCACTCCGAATCCCAACTCAATGCTTAAAGGAGAAGAAGATTTGTTCTCAGGTCAGGTTCTGTAGCTATGGTTCATACTCCTTTGCTCTTGCATTACTGTATTTACTCATACCAACTATTCTCAAATTTGAAGGATGGAATTGAAACTCCAATGGCGCAACAGGTATGTTTTAAACCTGTTTCTTTAACTGGTTTGCTGTTGTAACCTGCTCTATGTTGATTTCAGTTTCAATTGAATAAACAGTTATGTTCTCATGTCATGCACATTACAAGTGTTGTTATTGCTCTATAGTTACCCACACTTATATTCTGTCTATTCTGCTTTGTCTTGAACAAATATTATTTGAACTGTGTCTCTATCTTGATTTGGCAACACAAACTAGAATGATATAGACCATAAAGTGACCATGGTACATAGATATATGTTTGTTTCATGCTGTTATCCTGTCCACTTTACTACTGAACTCATTTACCAAAATGAGTTTCATATACAACATGGTAAACATGTGATGTGTATGCTTGTTTCTCTTTTAGAATGCGGACAAAATATTGGAGAACAGTACCGCGTTATCCAATTGTAAAGGAAGTAATGCAGATAAGGTTCAAGATAGTGAGGCATCCCTGTTGGTCTCCAAGAAAGCTGATAAAAAATATCTTGACGACAGTGAGGGAACCCAAAAGTCCTGTCTTGATGTAGTGTTCGAGTTACTGGCCACTACTGCTGGCACAAGCTCTTCGAACTCGCTGCCTGAATCAGTTCGTCTTCTTGAGTCTCAACTTCAAGTTGAAAGACATCGATCAGATGTGCTACGACAGGAAGCTGAAGGACTGAGGAAGTCCCTGCGGAATTCAGATGCATATTTTCTGGTGCAACAGCAAGCGCTGGAGGATTTAAGCGCCAAACAAGAGAAAGTTAATAAGCTTGCTAAGCATCTTGCCAGCATTATGGGTACCCAGGATATTGTTTCTTGAGATCTTCTGAAGTGGTTTCAGTTCTGGATTTGTTTTGCTGCGACGTTTATTTGCGCTGGTCGCCAACTTTGACAACCAGTGTATATGATATGCTGCTTTGTTCCCTATATTTGCACTGGTGGCGAACTTTGATGCCCAGTGGATGTAATATGTGTAATAGCCGTGATAGCCTAGTGTTAGTTGCTTGCTTATTTATTTCCTTGTTGTCTTGTTTATTTGTTTGCTTGTAGTCATTGCAGTTCTTTTTCCGCGGTTAGCTAGTGGCTGCAATAACCTATTTTTCAAAACTAGGCCACAATAACCATGGGCTAATATTTACTGTAGTGACACTTGGCCTCCTACTGGCCGTAGAAATAATGGGCCTTCTACGGGCCGTAGAAACAATGGGCCTTCTGCGGGCCGTATCATCAATGGGCCTTATACGGGCCGTATGATGGATTGGCCAAACATGGGCCAAACAGACCGCATTATGGCCGTAAATGGGCTAGAGTTGGAGTCGTCCGTTCATGGGCCGACCATAACGGGCCATCGTTAATAGGCCGTATTTGATGACGCTATGAAAACGGCCCAACGTATTAACGGACCACAAACTGGCCGACTGTAACCACGGGCTGAATTTGGCCCACAAGCAGAAAATGACAGTAACGGGCCGTAAGTAAACGAATGCTGGAAATGAGCCCAAGAATAAATGGGCTCTGAGAAGGCCGAAAGATAACATGGGCTGGAAACGGCCCAACGGAATAACGGGCCGTTAATGGGTATAAAGTGATACACTGTTCATTACGGGCCAGTTTCACCACGGGCCGTTAATGGGTGTAAAGTGATACACTGTTCATTACGGGCCAGTTTCAGCACGGGCCGTTAATAGGAAAAGAGTTACATAGGGCCTCATATGGGCCGAAAGACGTCATGGGCCATACATGGGCCAGAAGTGAAAACGGGCTGGAATCATATTGGATGGCCCAGATGACGCTACTGGGCCTAATTCGGATAGGGCGTAACAGGCCTTGTGTTAGCGGGCTGTAAATGGGCTATATGCGAACAGGCCGTTAACAGGCTTTCCATGGGCCGGCCCGCCACCTTTTGACCAAGTCAAATGGGTCGGCCTTTTCACAGGAATGGGCCTCTGTTGGGCCGTGCCACGTGTTGACGTATCATAGGCGCCTTCTGTCCAATGAGTGGATGACATCTGTCCCAACGATGAGCCGACACGTGTTTCCTCCAGCCAATGATGATTTTACACGTGGAAAATCCCCATTGGTCGGGGCTGTTAACGGGTTATCGGATCCAAAACCCGACCCAATAGCTTAACGGCGTTCCGTTACGGTGGATGCCATGTGTCGGTCACCCTTGACGAAAGCACTTCTGTGACGCGTGATTTATCGTCATGGAAGTGCACACTTCCGTGATGATAATTTTGGTAATGTCATGGAACACTTCTACGATAGCACAGGTATGACTATCTTGATTCTGTCATAAAATCGTCATGGATGTACATGCATGACAAAAAACGCGACCTACTGTGACAAACACGTATCATCACGGAAGTGTATTTTTTTGTAGTGTACGTCTTCACGATCCGACTGATCAAGTACCGAACGCACGGCACCTCCGACTTCAGCACACGTTCAGCCCGATGTCATCCCTCAAACTCCGATCCAGCCGAGTGTTGAGGGAGAGTTTCGTCAGCACGACGGCGTGGTGACGATGATGATGTTCTACCGACACAGGGCTTCGCCTAAGCACTTTTTGCTACAGTATTATCGAGGTGGACTATGGTGGAGGTGGGCACCGCACACGGCTAAAAGATCAAACGATCAATTGTTGTGTCTTTGGGGTGCCCCCTGCCCCCGTATATAAAGGAGCAAGCGGGGAGGTGCGGCCGGCCAGGGAGGAGGCACGCCAGGAAGAGTCCTACTCCCACCGGGAGTAGGACTCCCTCCCTTCCTTGTTGGACTAGGAGAGGAGAGGGAAGGAGAGACGGGGAAAGGAAAGGGGGGGCGCCGCCCCCCCTCCTTGTCCAATTCGGACTTGGGGGGAGGGGCGCGCGGTTGCCCCTTGGCCGCCTCTCCTCTTCCACCAATTGGGCCCATGAGGCCCAATAACCTCCGGGGGGTTCCGATAACCCCCCGGTACTCCGGTATATATCCGATAACCCCCGGAACCATTCCCGTGTCCGAATATAGTCATACAATATATCAATCTTCATGTCTCGACCATTTCGAGACTCCTCGTCATGTCCGTGATCACATCCGGGACTCCGAAGAACCTTCGGTACATCAAAACATATAAACTCATAATATAACTGTCATCGAAACGTTAAGCGTGCGGACCCTACGGGTTCGAGAACTATGTATACATGACCGAGACACGTCTCCGGTCAATAACCAATAGCGGAACCTGGATGCTCATATTGGCTCCCACATATTCTACGAAGATCTTTATCGGTCAGACCGCATAACAACATACGTTGTTCCCTTTGTCATCGGTATGTTACTTGCCCGAGATTCGATCGTCCGTATCTCAATATCTAGTTCAATCTCGTTCCGTAATACATCATCCCACAACTAAATCATTAGTTGCAATGCTTGCAAGGCTTATAGTGATGTGCATTACCGAGATGGCCCAGAGATACCTCTTCGACAATCGGAGTGACAAATCCTAATCTCGAAATACGCCAACCCAACAAGTACCTTCGGAGACACCTATAGAGCACCTTTATAATCGCCCAGTTACGTTGTGACGTTTGGTAGCACACAAAGTGGTCCTCCGGTAAACGGGAGTTGCATAATCTCATAGTCATAGGAACATGTATAAGTCATGAAGATAGCAATAACAACATACTAAACGATCGAGTGCTAAGCTAACGGAATGGGTCAAGTCAATCACATCATTCTCCTAATGATGTGATCCCGTTAATCAAATGACAACTCATGTCTATGGCTAGGAAACATAACCATCTTTGATCAACGAGCTAGTCAAGTAGAGGCATACTAGTGACACTCTGTTTGTCTATGTATTCACACAAGTATTATGTTTGCGGTTAATACAATTCTAGCATGAATAATAAACATTTATCATGATATAAGGAAATAAATAATAACTTTATTATTGCCTCTAGGGCATATTTCCTTCATATATGTCTGTTAGTTCTGTACATTCTTGGTTGATTGACTCGGTATTTGAATCTTGATACATTGCTTGTGTACATATCTAAATGGGAGTACACATTATGCTGTGTGTGACATTTGAGTTGGACATTAAGTGTTCCAAATATTCGAATTCACCTTAAACTGGATTCTAGCTTCTGAATTTGAGTATCGGCATTTGTAAACCATATTCATATATGACAGTGGAATACATCTTTGTCGTTCTTTTGAAGATATATAAAAACACATAGAATGATTTATAAAGATTCGCATAGGAATAAAAAATGGATTCGAATTTAGTTGCCAGGGTAAACGTGGATGCTTATTGTCCCAAAATTCGAAAGAAGCGGAAAAATGTCTCACTCCCATGTCGGCTGCCCGAAGCCAAGTGTTTGGGAGATGCAAATTACTGTCTACCCATTACACGGACAATCCATCGGCCTGATTTCCACTGCTCTAAACAGGGGTAGGTTAGTAACTTCAATTAGACGTGACACAATCGCCTCTGAGCCCAATCCGACACGGTGGGCGCCAAACATGGGCAGCAAAACACATTTGATTCAAGCTAGTCCAAAAGACCACTGTTTCTCCCTCCATTTCCCCATTCATACACGGTGGGCGGCAAAACAAACTCGACTCGGCCGAAATCGATGTAGGCAAATATTTTCAATAGGGGCAGGTTTGTAACTTCACTCAGACATGACACAACCGCCCTACCTGTCAGCCCCGTTCATACACCGTGGGCGCCAACCACCCTCTCCTCGCCCGAAATCGCTCTGGGCAAATATTGGCGAGATGCGAGATTACCGTCGTATCCCCAACCGACGAGACGTCCAAAATTTAAACGGGGGCTAAGTTCGTAACTTTCCCATATTTCAGACAGGCGCGTCCCAAAAACATGGTTCCCCGTACCTCTCCCTCCATTTTCCCATTCATACACCATCCGCGCTAGAACACCATCCCCACACCAGCCTCCGTCCGCCACCCCATCCATCGCCGTCGTCCTCCGCCCCATCCATCGCTGCCGTCCTCCACCACATCCATCGCCACCGTCCTCCACCATGCTGGAGCGCCTACCAAGACCGCGTCGTCCACTGCTAGAGATGGACGTTTCTCATCCACGTCGATGGACCAAGAGCCTTGCATCATGTCCTCTCGCTTCATCGGCGCCGTCGTCCTCTTTGCTGGGGCCGCTCACACGACCTTCTCTTCCACCGCAACGGGACTTATCCCCCGATGCACCCGTCTACCGTCGTAGATCTGCTTCAACGCCACTGACATCCATCGCACCCCCGATGCCTACACGGCGCCGCAAGAGAGGTGGTACTTCATATCTCCTCAACTTTTTGATCTCAACCAGAAAATAGATCTTAACTTGGTTACTCCACTTTCTTTTCAGCTCTTAGAATTTAGTTCTTAGTTCGAAGCAAACAATGGCTGCTAAATATCATTTCTCTGGTTTGCAGCTTCAAATCTGCCATGGCACAGTCATAATGCGGTTTAATTGATCATGTTGTTTCCGTGGTGGTTTCTTTAATAGAAATCAGAGGGGAAACCCTCTTTTGCTAAAAAAATTATGCTTAGAGTTTCCCCCCTTTTTGATCACTATACGATCAGAATACGTGCTTCGTGTGATAATAGCACTGCTCCACCCATCAAGCTAAACAAGCTTAGTTGTTCAAATACGAATCTGATATTATTAAAACAGAGTCATTTAATTGGTCAGCTAAATGTTCCTAAATTAGTTTCGAAATTGCATGTTCGCCGCTCGGGTGTGTATCTCTACAGGGTGCCCACAGTGGGCCGGCCCACCCTGGGATTTTGGGTCGTCCCAGGCCTCGATTCCCCTCTGTTCCACTGCGCGCTTCCGATCTCTACTCGCCCCCAGCCGCCTGCCTCGCCGGCGACTTGCCGTCCCCAGACGGCATGACTCTAGGAGGAAACGCCGGACTAACAGGAGGTCAGGAGCCGCTCGCCCAACAGCGTCATCGCTGCCCGGGCGCACCGCCGTGCCCACCTTCCTAGTCCGTTCAGGGCTCAGGCGTGCAGCACCCACTAAGCCAACCCAATTTATCCTGAGATACGTCCTCAACACTCAGCAACCACTCCTCATCACCCATTTTCTAATTGATTCATTACTCATTAGGCAGGACTGTCATTAGGGTTTGTTGTGTGCTCAGTGCTACCTACACTTAATGGTTCAGATGTATTTCGGTAATCTTTAGTACTTGTAAAGTTCACAGGGTTTTCAAAATTCTGGCCCTAGGAACAGACACTAGTCATTTTGGATTGTTGGTCGTAGTGACATTGACCCAGATTACTACTGCAAGCCAGGTTTGTTGACAATTTTACTTGTCTTTCTTACTCATTCGATATAATATCCAATTATTCACGTCGATTAGTTGCAAACAATAAGTGCTAGACAAACTTCTTGATTTAGATTTTGGACAGTCTCTTACTGCAGTTACAATTCTGCATACTTGTCCTAGTAAACTCACAAGTAAATGGTTGATTCACTACATCTATGCTTGCCTTGTCATATTTGTTGTCAATATTCTTTTAGGGTGGACCACCCTGTTTCTAAATACTGGAACCGTAGACATGAGTGAATAGTATTTCTCTATGTGATCTCTTCCATCATGTGTGGGCAACGAACACTGCACTGTATAGAAAGAAAGTGTCATTTCCAGCTTTTACATAGGCTTCAATCTTTTACATGGAATACAATCTGCCTCCTTGCTTTGTGTCGCACTACCAACAGTCCACCCTTGAAGCTAAACGTTATGCCACTCATAATTCCTTAGTTTATTTGTTCAAATACGAATTTCATATGATTCTAATGTTCCTATTTTAGTTTTGAAATGTGTGTCTGCCTGTTATAGAGACATAAGAGGTTTGTATTTCTGTGTGTGGTCTGGTCAGCACAGTTGGGGTGAACTTTGCATATGTAGGGGTTTATAGGGAGACACTCTTCGAGTTGAATCCGCAATGCATTCCATAGATAATCTGACTACTTTTTATGTTTTCATGAATCTCAGATTCTGAACAGCATCATAATGATTATGAGCTTGCGCGCATGAAAAGAATAAAGCAGAACAGTGCCATGGCTGTCAAACTTGGCATTAAGGGACTGAAATCAAGTCTGGATGCAATGCAATGCAAACGCTCTCCACCTACAGATTCATGCTCTGAATATGATCCTAACAGTGATTCTGAACTAGAGGGAGACCTAAGTCAATGTAGCTCCCTAGTGGAGGAGTCAGAGGAAGATGCCCTATCCTATTCACCCATCAAGGTGGTTGCTCTAACTTTCCAAGGTTATATTGGTCGCACATATCTTGCAACTGATGCTTTGCATTGCTTCTACTTTGTTGAACTGCCATTAGCTTAGTTTACACATCGTGTATGTGAATACGCCTTGCCTATCCATTTTCAATACATATTCCATCTGTCATCATACCATATTTATCCATTCAAATGATGTTCTTGTGTATCAGACGTTCAAAAGGAAGAGGGCGATTGCTGATTGTGGAGGAGCACAAGCAAAGTATTTGGAAAAGGTAGTGGCACCTAATAAATCAAATAGCCCATTAGGTGTAGTTGCAATATCACCTGACCCACAAAACATCCCAACTCTAGCAGACTCTAGCCCTACTACACTGGTCATTTCTGATGCCCCAACTCACTAGAACCCAACTGCAGCAAACATTATGATTATGCCAGTTGACATAGCACTAGCTCTACGACGCAAAACCCACATTCCAGCAAAGAGTACACCAAATCCAGTTGCCAAATCCCTTTTCGAACTAGAGAGAGCCCTAATTGCAGCAAATAGGACCCCTGTTCCATTTCTTCCCCGTTTAGAAGACGAAGCTTATATTGTTGTCAGGAACTTTGTGCGCATCTTTCCTTCATGGAAAGATTATACCGCAGACACAGAACAATTTCCAGTCTTCCTCTGCAACTTACACGTAAGTAATGTACTAATGTTATTCATGGTCATTACTGCATATGTTTCTGCTGACAGAAGACACACAATTTCATTCTTTTAAATAGGCGAGGACCAAATTGTATTGTGAAGATGAGCAAGGGTTGGTTGCGCTTTTCAAGCACTCGTTGATGAAGTATCGTTCCTACCTGAGGCAAGCGCACTTCGATGGCAAGCCTCTAAACAAAATTTTTGTAAAGTCTCCGGTGCTACATTTATCCGACGGTGACTGGAATAATCTTGTTACACATTGGTCTCGGCTGCAGCGTAAGGTACTGTCTATGATATCACATCACAATTTGAACTACATTTCTGCATTTGCCTTAACGTCTCACTTGTACGAGAAAACTGTTAGCAGAAGAACATTCATTCTCAAGGGACCACCGAATCTTGCAACTATACTGCACACTGCATTGCTCTTGTGAGTACCTCTTGCCCTGTATGACCATACTTACTTTCATAGTTGTTTGATTATGTAGCATCACTTCACATGTTAGCCTCGTTATCGTCCATTTGGTGGACATTATAAGATCCGTATGGACTCTTACATAAATTTAGAATCAACCCAATGCCTTCGAAGAGGTTTAGCTCTGTAGTCCTCTTGTAAGGACTGAACGTCATCTATCACTGTACTTACATTAACAGCTACTCCCTCCGTTCCATAATATAAGAACATTTTGCACAGTACACCAGTGTTCGAAACACTCTTGTATTATGGGAAGAGGGATTGGTTCATTGTGTAGCATTCTACATCTTATCTCCCTCGCCCACCATTTATTAAAAAAGATCAGATCTATATTTAATCTTACCAAAAAGTAGAATACACAGACATTGCCAGTGTAGAAGTGTACTCCCTATATGTATGCTTGTTTTTGTGGATCTATAATCTAGTGTGTGGTGAAGCAGGCCACGTTTGCACCTTGTCATCTCCTGTTTTATCCTACTGATGTGGCTGATGATATGAACAACATGCCATGCACATTAACCAAAATAGATACAATGATTTTCTTTGCCCTTCATCTATGCTTGTTATGTTGACATGGTAATCCAGTAGTGTGGTGAAGCTCCCCGCATTATGAACAATGCCAAATTATGCTATTGATATTTTGAACTTACTCTTTATTTTCTAATTTGAAATTGGATGGAATTGACAACACAGTTATCATCTTTGTTTATACACGTGCAAAACCTGTCATCTCTCTGCTTTGTTTCAGGGTGATATGCCTGATGGCATGCACAAGTCTGCTGAAGGCTATGAGACAAACCTAACATATATTGCAGCAAAGAAGGCAAAACATCATGAAGATAGCGAGACAACCCCAAAGTCTTGTCTTGATGCAGTGTTCAAGTTACTTGAGACTAGCAGTCAGACAACCTCACAGAATTCATTGTCTGAATCAGTTCGACTTCTTCAGTCCCAAGTTCTAGCAGAAAGGCATTTTGCAACTCAACTTTGACTTGAAGTACTATCTCTAAGAAAGATTGCGGAGAACACCAATGAGAACCTCATCGCTAAACAGCTACACCTAGAAGCTATGAACGGCATGCTAGGCCGGTCTCACAGCCTTGCTCAACAGCTTGCTCAGCAGTCCCCGCGCAAGGCTAACCTTTCTAGAACTGTCTTGGAAGTGGTCTCGGTTCAGTATTATTTTGTTACGCTGCAATGGTGCCCAGTTTTTGTAATCTGCTTCTTCGTTGCGCTTTATGATCACTGGTGGTGAACTTCGATGCCCAGTGGATGTATAGTGTAGGTTTATTCTTAGTTACTATGCCGTAATTTCTTTATTGTATAGAGTAGGTTTGTTCTTAATTCCTACTAGTTACTGCCATCATTCGCTATCTGAAAAAAATCAGATGTAGTCGACCGGGCCAAAACATTCACCTCTAACGGGCCTGGTTATTAGCGGGCCACAATTGGGTCGGCCTGCATCTTTCTTGGGCCCGAATGATTGGGGCCTTCAGACTTTGCGCGAGGCCCACAACTTACACCGGCCTATATTTTAGTTGGGCCTTTTGTGGACCCAACGCTTAGTTTGGCCCAGGTAGCGTTGGGCCATTAACAGGCTGAATATTGTACTGGCCTGTTACGGCCTAGATGAAACCATGGGCCTTTAGCAGGCCAAAATGCATGTTGGGCCTCAATTTTCACTAGTCGTCGACGGGCCTTCAGCAGGCTGAAATGTAGACAGGGCCTTTTTGGGCCCAGTTATATCATGGGCAGTTACCAGGCCGAAACATATCTCGGGCCTTAGTTGGCCCACTGATATCATGGGCCTTTAAGAGGCCGAAAGCTTAGTACAGACATCAACGGGCCGAATTATGCGACAGGCCTTTAATAGGCCCAAAGTCACGTTGGGCTTAACTGTTGCCACCTTTATCACGGGCCGTTAGTGGGCCCGATGTCCCGTCGGACCATATATGGCCCATGGGCAGCACAGGCATCCCAGGCTGAAAGTCACACCGGGCTGAAATGGGCCCATGTCTACATCGGGCCTCTAATAGGCCGAAAGTCACTGGGCTGTAATTGGGCCCAAATATTCGGCGAACAATTAACGGGCCAGATCTGGCTTCGGGCCGTAAATGGGCCCAAATATTCGGCGAACAATTAACGGGCCAGATCTGGCTTTGGGCCGTAAATGGGCCTTTATTAAGCAGGCCGTTATTGGGCTGGCCCACTAGTACCTGAGTAAGTACTACATGCATTTGACTGGGCCACCCTTTTTAACCTATATGGGCCTCTGTTGGGCCCAGCCACGTGTCGACGTATCGTAGGCATGTCTCCTCCAATGGACGGGCGGCATCTGGCCCACTGTCGAGCTGGCAGGTGTTCCCTCCGGCCAATCAGAATTTTACACGTGGAAATTTCCCATTGGTCCCGGCTGTTAATGGGTTATCGGATCGAAAACCGGACCCGATAGCTTAACGGCGTTCCATTATGGTGGATGCCACGTGTCGGTCACCCTTGACGAAAGCACTTCTGTGACGCGCGATTTATCGTCATGGAAGTGGACACTTCCGTGATGATAATTTTGGTAATGTCATGGAACACT
The DNA here is from genome assembly GCF_002575655.3 of Aegilops tauschii subsp. strangulata. Taxonomy (NCBI): domain Eukaryota; kingdom Viridiplantae; phylum Streptophyta; class Magnoliopsida; order Poales; family Poaceae; genus Aegilops; species Aegilops tauschii. Next base: position 125,126,640 of record NC_053038.3, on the reverse strand, counting down.
TCTACGACGGCACAGGTAGGACTATCTTGATTATGTCATAAATTTGTCATGGATGTACATGCATGACAGAAAACGTGACCTACTGTGACAAACACTTATCATCATGGAAGTGTATTTTTTTTGTAGTGCTCGTAAGCGGAGGATTACCAAAGGAGTTAGCCGAAGATCTCAGGGAGCTTCGTTTGGAGATAGTCCCTAGAGGTTTTGTTGCAACAATGGAAGTTCAGTCAACATTATTGGGAAAGATTCAAGAAGCTCGGAAGGATGACAAGGAAGTTGCTGAGATAAAGGAGAATATGAGCAAAGGAAAAGCCAAAGGTTTTCGTGAGGATGAGCATGAAACCTTATGGTTTGAGGACCGTGTATATGTACCCAATAATGCAGAGATCAGGAAGTTAATACTTCAAGAAGCACATGACTTGCCATACTCGATTCACCCCGGAAACACCAAGATGTATTTGGATTTGAAGGAGCGTTTCTGGTGGACTGGTATGAAGAAGGATATTGCCGAGTATGTAGCTGTATGTGATGTATGTCAGAGAGTGAAGGCAGAACATCAGAAGCCAGCAGGATTACTGCAGCCTATGCCGATACCCGAATGGAAGTGGGATAAGCTTGGCATGGATTTTATCACTGGATTACCCAGGACCTGATCGGGATATGATTCTATCTGGGTAGTAGTGGATCGTTTGACCAAAGTGGCTCACTTTATCCAAGTGAAAACCACCTATACAAGTGCGAAGTTGGCCAAGATATATATGACCAGGATCGCATGTCTGCATGGAGTTCCGAGGACCATCGTATCAGATAGAGGAACACAGTTTACTTAGAAGTTTTGTTATCAGTTGCACCAGACTTTTGGTACTAGGCTAGAGTTCAGTACAGCCTTTCATCCGCAGACAGATGGACAGATGGAGAGAGTCAATCAGATTCTGAAGGACATGTCGAGAGCTTGTGCGCTAGATTATGGATCCAGCTGGGATGATAATTTGCCTTACGCGGAGTTCTCATACAACAACAGTTATCAAGCCAGTTTGAAGATGGCACCTTTCGAAGCCTTGTATGGAAGGAGGTGCAGGACACCGTTAATGTGGGATGAAGTTGGAGACCGTCAGTTGTTTGGACCAGATTTGATGAAAGAGTCTAAAGAGAAGGTTAAGTTGATTCGCGACAGACTAAAGGTAGTCAGTCCAGGCAGAAGAGTTATGCAGACTCAAAACACAAGGAGGTAGTCTATGAAATCGGAGATAGAGCATATCTTTGCGTGTCACCTCTGCGAGGAGTTAAACGATTTGGAGTTAAGGGAAAGTTAGCCCCGAGATTTGTAGGACCATACCGAGTTTTGGAGTGTTTGGGAGAAGTGGCCTACAAGTTGGAGTTACCCGAAGGATTGTTAGGAGTTCATGATGTGTTTCACGTTTCCCAGTTGAAGAAGTGTCATGCAGAGATGGCCGATATTCCTCTGAGAGATACAGTGCCCCTGGAAGCAATTAAGTTGGATGGAGATTTGACCTACGAGGAGAAACCTGTCAAGATTATCGAGTTTGCCAGCCGAGTTACACGTAGCAAGGTTATCAAGTTTTGCAAAGTTCAGTGGAGCCACCATACCGAGGATGAAGCCACCTGGGAACGAGAGGAAGACCTACGGAAAGACCACCCACACCTATTTTCTAGCCAACCCGAATCTCGAGGGCGAGATTCATCTTAAGGGCGGTAGGTTTGTAACATCCCAATTTTCAATTTGGATGTTATACATAGGTCATCATATGCATATGCATATTTTATTTGCATTCTCGTTTGCGATCCTAGAAATCCTAAGCAACTCAAGGACCCACGGAGAGAGTTGGGGATTTCATTTATTTTCATATTTGAATTTTTCTCAAATTTGAAAAGAGGATCATTTTCGTTTTAATATTCTTCCCTCTGAATATTTTAAATATCCAAAATAAATGAGAGGAGATAAAATGACTTCTCCAAAATAAATTAAATATTGGAGGAAAAATGTTAAAATCAAATAAATATTTTATTTGGATTTTATTCTATTTTATTTGAATTAGAAAAAATATGCATTTTTTAAAATTGCATTTTAGGCCAGAAAAATGTTCACTTTGTTCTAAATATTGGTGAAAATTGTTCTAGGATCGGGGTGCCCTCTCCACCTCGTCCCCCAAGCCGCCCGCACCCCGGCCCCCTTTATAACCCGCCCCGAGGCCGCCCTCTCCGCCTCGTCCCGCCCCGCCGCCCGCAGCCCCGCCACCAGCGCCGCCGCCGCAGCCGCCCCGCACCGCCTGCTGCCGCCGAATCCGCCGTCACCCAAGCCTCACCTCACTGCGCCGGAGCATTCGCCCCGCCGCCGCCGCCGGTTTTGTCCAGTTTTTCATCGGTTTATTTTTGGTAAACCCTAGATCTAGTTCGTTTTTTTAGATCGGGTTTCTCGGTTATTCTCGGTTTAGAGCTATTTAGCGAACGTTCGTCAGATTAGTTTCTGAAACGAACGAATTCGTCGGTTTAGTTCTGTTAGCGAACGTTCGTTCGCTAGTCTTTTTCTTTTTCTTTTTATTTTCGGCCAGGGACCTATCCGCGATTATTTTTATCGCAGATTAGCCCCTGATCTTCAAACCCTCGTAACTTTTTAACCGTTCGTCCAAATCCAGTGAAACCAACGCCAAAATCTTCGTCTCGAACCCTTCTTTCCAGTTAATCAACTTGAACATGATTTTGACAATTTAAAATTTGGTTTCAAGAAGATTTGAATTCAAATTTCTTTTGATCGTAGTTTGAGTTTCGTAGCTCCGATTTGATTGATTCTTTTTGCAAATCGAAGCTCTTCAGTTGAACTCTCAGTTTGGACTTTCTTATCTGAGTTTTACCCTTGCATCTATGCTTGAGTGCTTATGTATGCTATTTTTTGTTTGCGATAGAATTTCCGGAGTGCGAAGCGTGCTACTACGAGTCTCTAGGGTTTGCAGATCGTCAGCCAGGCAAGTAAGACTTTGATCATACCCCTTTGTTACCAAGTTTTTATGCATTAGTTTCAACCCTTAACCATTGCATGAGTAGGATTGATAACATGTGGGTATTGGGAAGTAGTAGTTGAGGTAGTACCTATTGCCCTTTTTATTCAAACCCTAGGAGTTACTTCTACGTTATGCTATGTTGTTATGCTATGCTCGTAGACGTGGATTGGTTTGAGTGATTCACGACGGATGTGAGCGATTAATGTTAACTAAGGGTTTATTTAAGGTGGCTACTTTAACACACATCTGGGTGGATTGTTTGTGGGCACCTGGGGAATCCAGTGTTGTCCAAGGAGATCCCGGGGAATCCGTGTGATCATCCAATGGTTCGCCACCCAGGCTCAAAGGGATCATAATATTATTCATGCTAGAAACTTCCGTGTGCAGCCACAAGCCATTATGGGCTCTGGCATAATTGAGTATGTTGTGTGACCTCTTTCAGTGGTAAACTAGCAGATGTAGGGGATGTAGGTGGTATGGTTTACCCGTCGAAAGAGTTACTGCTTCTGAAAGACTGTGTCTCGGTCATCCGTTTCTCAAACATCATGTAGTGCGAGAAAACCAACGGAGGAGATCGAGTCTTGTGGGGAAAAGTGCGCAAACCTCTGCAGAGTGTACAAACTAATCATGATTAGCCGTGTCCCCGGTTATGGACATCTTGAGTATCTGGTACTTGAATTACTGATTTGATCTCATCACTCTTAATCTAATTTGTTGGGTTATTAATACTGTTTAATTGGGATTGAGAGGGGGTTACCATTCTCAATGTTTACCAACTACCATGATAGTTAAACAAAACATATTCCATTGTTGTAGGGAAAAATTGGCTTTTCGCAAAAACATGATAACCGTAGAGCCTCCACCAGCCATATATGCATGTAGTGTTAGCATTTATTTTGTTCATTACTCTATAGTGTTATTTTGCCATCATATTCCATGTACTGACCCGTTTTCGGGCTGCAACATATTATGTTGCAGACTTTTCAGACAAAGAGTAAGGTGCGATAGGTCGTTGTCGTGCACTCAGCTATGCCGTTGGAGTTGATGGACTCATTTACCTTCGATGCTTCCGCAGTTATCTTTATTAGATGGCCTTAAGCCATATTATTGTAATAAGTTCTCTTTTGAGACATTCGATGTAATAAGTGTGTGATTGCATTCTGTTATAAATGACAATGGATACAGGGAAAGGATGTGTCAGGCTAATGAAATGACCATACCTCGACAACTACCGACAACCACTAAGATGCAGTTAGTACACTACCCCCTGTATCGCCATCAGTTCCAACCTGTCTCGATCTCGCAAAACTAGCCCTTGCTTAAACCCAGACAGTTACTGGATCTTCTACACGATCTCCTGAGATAATTTTTATTTCTTCATGTTGAGTCCAAACTTCTTAGCTATATAGCCCTACTAACTTCAAGTAGAGACTTCTGGAGCTTGCCGCAATGACGAAAGGAGAAATGCTGACGATTGCCGTCATGTCGTTCTCCTCTTCCCCATGATCCTCTTCCACTATCTGGTTACTCCCTAGATCGCCTCCCCAATTTGATTCTTTCCCTGATCTGTTCAATCCAGCATCAGACCCTTTTTCATCTTTCCTCTCTCACTCCTATTTCTGGTTCTAGGCATCGACTTTCGTCTCTGCTGGCGCCTTCCCTGCATCTCAATGCCGATCCCTGATACGTCTCCAACGTATCTATAATTTTTGATTGTTCCATGTTGTTATATTATCAATGTTGGATGTTTTACAATCATGTTATAGTCATTTTATATCAATTTTGGTACTAACTTATTGACATAGTGCTAGTTGCTGTTTTCTGCATGTTTTTTACATCGTAGGAAATCAATATCAGACGGAGTCCAAATGCAACGGAACTCCACGGAGATTTTTTGGGACCAGAAGGAACATAATGGGCCCTGGCTGCGCCTGGGGGGTGCTCCGAGGAGAGCACAACCCACCAGGGCGCGCCAGGAGGCCCAGGCGTGCCCCGGTGGGTTGTGCCCACCTCGGGTGCCCCCCGGACCACCTCTTTGCTCTATAAATACCCCAATATTCCCAAAACCCTAGGGGAGTCGACGAAATATTCATCCAGCCACCGCAGAGTCCAGAACCACCAGATCCAATCTAGACACCATCTCGGATGGGGTTCACCACCTCCATTGGTGCCTCTCCGCTGATGTGTGAGTAGTTCTTTGTAGACCTTTGGGTCCGTAGTTAGTAGCTAGATGGCTTCATCTCTCTCTCTCTGAATTCTCAATACAATGGTCTCTTGGAGTTCCATATGATGTAACTCTTCTGCGGTGTGTTTGTTGGGATCGATGAACTTTGAGTTTATGATCGGATCTATCTTTTTATATCCATGAAAGTTATTTCAGTTTCTTTGATCTCTTATATGCATGATTGCTTATAGCCTCGTATTTCTTCTCCAATATTTGGGTTTTGTTTGGCCAACTTGATCTATTTATCTTGCAATGGGAAGAGGTGCTTTGTAGTGGGTTCGATCTTATGGTGCTTGATCCCAGTGACAGAAGGGAAACCGACACGTATGTATCATTGCTACTAAGGATAAAACGATGGGGTCTATCTCTACATAGATATATCTTGTCTACATCATGTCATCGTTCTTATTACATTACTCCGTTTTTCCATGAACTTAATACACTAGATGCATGCTGGATAGCAGTCGATGTGTGGAGTAAAAGTAGTAGATGCAGGCAGGAGTCAGTCTACTAATCTTGGACGTGATGCCTATATAATGATCATTACCTGGATATCGTCATGAGTATTTGAAGTTCTATCAATTGCCCAACAGTAATTTGTTCACCCACCGTTTGTTATTTTTCTCGAGAGAAGCCACTAGTGAAACCTACGCCCCCCGGGTCTCTTTCTCATATATTTGCCTTTGTGATCTACTTTCTCCTTGCATTTATTTTCAGATCTACAAAACCAAAAATACAAAAAATACTTTGCTGCAATTTATTCTTATTTATTTTATTTGGCGTTTGATCTATCAATCTACTACAATTTTATCTCATGTTCGTTTGCCTATCTTGAGGCGCCGTACCCCGGAAGGGATTGACAACCCCTTTAACACGACGGGTTGCGAGGATTGTTATCTATGTGCAAGGGCTGTTTACGTTGTGTTGCTTGGTTCTCCTACCGGTTCGATAACCTTAGTTTCATATCTAAGGGAAATACTTATCGCCGCTGTTCTGCATTGATATGTCTCCAACATATGTATAATTTTTTATTGTTCCATGTTGTTTTATTATCAATCTTGGATGTTTTATAATCATTTTATAGTAATTTTATATCATTTTTTGGTACTAACCTATTGACATAGTTCCAAGTACCAGTTGTTGTTTTTTCCATGTTTTTTACATCACAGGAAATCAATATCAGACGGAGTCCAAATGCCACGAAACTCCATGATGATTTTTTATGGGCCAGAAGGAAGAAGTTGGGCCCCGGTTGCACCTGGGGGGAGTCCCGAGGAGGGGACTGATACATCTCCAACGTATCTATAATTTTTGATCGTTCCATGCTATTATATTATCTGTTTTGGATGTTTAATGGGCTTTAATATGCTCTTTTATATTATTTTTTGGGACTAACCTATTAATCGGAGGCCCAGTGCCAGTTGCTTTTTTTTCCTATTTCAGTGTTTCACAGAAAAGGAATATCAAACTGAATCCAAACGGACCGAAACCTTCGCGAGGATCTTTCTTGGAACAAACGCAATCCAGGAGACTTGGAGTGGAAGTCAGAGATGCAACGAGGCGGCCACGTGGCAGGAGGGCGCGCCCCCCACCCTCATGGGCCCCTCGTAGCTCCACCGACCTACTTCTTTTGCCTATATATACTCTTATACCCTGAAAACATCCAGGGGATCCACGAAACCACTTTTCCATCGCCGCAACCTTTTGTACCCGTGAGATCCCATCTTGGGGCCTTTTCTGGCGCTCTGCCGGAGGGGGAATCGATCACGGAGGGCTTCTACATCAACACCATAGCCTCTCCGATGATTTGTGAGTAGTTTACCATAGACCTTCGGGTCCATAGTTATTAGCTAGATGGCTTCTTCTCTCTCTTTGGTTCTCAATACAAAGTTCTCCTCGATGTTCTTGGAGATCTATTCGATGTAATACTTTTTGCGGTGTGTTTGCCGAGATCCAATGAATTGTGGGCTTATGATCAAGATTATCTATGAACAATATTTGGTTCTTCTCTGAATTCTTATATGCATGATTTGATATCTTTGCAAGTCTCTTCGAATTATCGGTTTAGTTTGGCCTACTAGATTGATCTTTCTTGCAATGGGAGAAGTGCTTAGCTTTGGGTTCAATCTTGCGGTGTCCTGTCCCAGTGACAGTAGGGGCAGCAAGGCACGTAATGTATTGTTGCCATCGAGGATAAAAAGATGGGGTTTATATCATATTGCTTGAGTTTATCCCTCTACATCATGTCATCTTGCCCAATGCGTTACTCTGTTCTTATGAACTTAATACTCTAGATGCACGCTGGATAGCGGTCGATGTGTGGAGTAATAGTAGTAGATGCAGAATCATTTCGGTCTACTTGACATGGACGTGATGCCTATGTTCATGATCATGCCTAGATATTCTCATAACTATGCGCTATTTCTATCAATTGCTTGGCAGTAATTTGTTCACCCACCGTAATATATGCTATCATGAGAGAAGCCACTAGTGAAACCTATGGCCCCTGGGTCTATTTTACATCATATAGTTTTCCGTCAACTTGCCAATTTCTGTCGCCGTTTATTTTGCAATCTTTACTTTCTAGTCTATACAACAAAAATACCAAAAATATTTATCTTATTATCTTTATCAGATCCCACTTTTGCAAGTGTCCGTGAAGGGATTGACAACCCCTATATCGCGTTGGTTGCAAGGTTCTTGATTGTTTGTGCAGGTACTAGGTGATTTGTGTGTAGTCTCCTACTGGGTTGATACCTTGGTTCTCAAAAACCGAGGGAAATACTTACGCTACTTTGTTGCGTCACCCTTTCCTCTTCAAGGGAAAACCAACGCATGCTCAAGAGGTTGCATGAAGGATTTCTGGCGCCGTTGCCGGGGAGATCTATGCTCAAGTCAAGACATACCAAGTACCCATCATAAACTCTTCTCCCTCACATTACATTATTTGTCATTCGCCTCTCGTTTTCCTCTCCCCCACTTCTAAAACGATTTTCGAAAATATTCGCCTTTTCTTTGCCCCTCTTTCGTTCGATCTTGTGTTACCATGTGCCTTATTTGTACTTGCATCTTCGCTTGCTAAAAGTTTATGGATCCTCATCCACTTGCTAATCTTTTTAAGAGATCCAATTATGATGAACCAATTGCTAGTGAGTTGAGTGCACTAGATTATATTTATCGAGTTTTGCTTGAAATCCGTGAATCTGGAAATTGTGATGTGCTTTATAAAGTGATTCATGATAAATCTTTGAATAAAAAGCATGATTGCAATGATATTACTATAAATTCCCTTAACGTCAATTGTGCTGATAATATGCAAAACCCTAAGCTTGGGGGTGCTAATTTTGATATGTCTACTACTTGTTGCAATGATCATGATTGGGGTGATTCTTCTTATGATCTTGAAATTTTATTTAAGCCCCATGATAAATTTGAGATTGATAATAATGTTTGCAGTAATATTGAAAGTGGGTTTGGAATAGTGTCGACTTTAGATCCCACATATTTGGAGAATATTCAATCTTATGAAATTTTTGATAAAAGTGGGTTCGGAGAGGTCATGACTTTATTTTATGATAATCCCACTATTTCAGAAGAGTGTCAACTTTGCATGCATGTGGATCATGAAGAGAAAATTTTATGTGATAGATATATTGTTGAATTTGAGTATGATCCCACGTGTAATTATTATGAGAGAGGAAAGTATGGTTGTAGAAATTTTCATGTTACTAAATTACCTCTTGTTATGTTGAGATTGCTATTGTTTCTTTCTTATTCCTTGCATATGCTAGATCTTGCTTGCCTTGCTAATTTGTTTGCTTATAAAATACCTATGCATAGGAAGTATGTTAGACTTAAGTGTGTTTGTCACATGTTTTATGATGCTCTCTTTATGCTTCAATTCTTGCCTTTCATGTGAGCATCATTGAAATCTCAATGCCAAGCTAGGGGCGTTAAACGATAGCGCTTGTTGGGAGGCAACCCAATTTTATTTTTGTTTTTGGCTTTATGTTCCTGATTAGTAATAAATAATTCATCTAGCCTCTGTTTAGATGTGTTTTTACGTTTAATTTAGTGTTTGTGCCAAGTAGAACCTTTGGGAAGACTTGGGTGAAGTCTTTGCGATCTTGCTGTAAAAAACAGAAACTTTAGCGCTCACGAGATTAGCTGCCATTCTTTACTGGAGAGTGCTTTTAGGTTTATTCTTTGCTAAGATGATTAATAGACAAATTCCTCACGTCCACCAATTTATTTAAGAATTTTTGGAGTTTCAGAAGTATTTATTTGATACAGATTACTACAGACTGTTATGTTTTTGACAGATTCTGTTTTTCATGCGTTGTTTGCTTATTTTGATGAATCTATGGCTAGTATCGGGGGGTATGAACCATAGAGAAGTTGGAATAAAGTATGTTTAACACCAATATAAATAAAGAATGAGTTCATTACAGTACCTTAAAGTGGTGGTTTGTTTTCTTATACTAACGGAGCTCATGAGATTTTCTGTTGAAGTTCTGTGTTGTGAAGTTTTCAAGTTTTTGGGTAAAGATTTGATGCATTTTGGAATAGGGAGTGGCAAGAGCCTAAACTTGGGGATTCCCAAGGAACCCCAAGGTAAAATTCAAGGACAACCAAAAGCCTAAGCTTGGGGATGCCCCGAAAGGCATCCCCTCTTTCGTCTTCGTCTATCGGTAACTTTACTTGAGGCTATATTTTTATTCACCACATGATATGTGTTTTGCTTGGAGCGTCATGTATGATTTGAGTCTTTGTTTTTTAGTTTACCACAATCATCCTTTCTGTACACACCTTTTGGGAGAGACACACATGAATCGGAATTTAGTAGAATACTCTATGTGCTTCACTTATTTCTTTTGAGCTAGATAATTTTGCTCTAGTGCTTCAGTTATATCTTTTTAGAGCACGGTGGTGGTTTTATTTTATAGAAATTATTGATCTCTCATGCTTCACTTATATTATTTTGAGAGTCTTTTAGAACAGCATGGTAATTTGCTTTGGCTATAAAATTAGTCCTAATATGATAGGCATCCAAGATGGGTATAATAAAAACTTCCATATAGAGTGCATTAAATACTATGAGAAGTTTGATACTTGATAATTGCTTTGAGATATAAAGATGGTGATATTAGAATTGTGCTAGTTGAGTAATTGTGAAATTGAGAAATAGTTGTGTTGAGGTTTGCAAGTCCCGTAGCATGCACTTATGGTAACCGTTGTGTGACAAATTTGAAGCATGAGGTGTTCTTTGATTGCTTTCCTTATGAGTGGCGGTCGGGGACGAGCGATGGTCTTTTCCTACCAATCTATCCCCCTAGGAGCATGCGCGTAGTGCTTTGGGTTTGATGACTTGTAGATTTTTGCAATAAGCATGTGAGTTCTTTATGACTAATGCTGAGTCCATGGATTATACGCACTCTAACCCTTCCATCATTGCTAGCCTCTTCGGTACCGTGCATTGCCCTTTCTCACCTCGAGAGTTGGTGCAAACGTCGCCGGTGCATCCAAACCCCGTGATATGATACGCTCTATCACACATAAGCCTCCTTATATCTTCCTCAAAACAGCCACCATACCTACCTATTATGGCATTTCCATAGCCATTCCAAGATATATTGCCATGCAAATTTCCACCATTCCGTTTATTATGACACGCTTCATCATTGTCATATTGCCTTGCATGATCATGTAGTTGATATCATATTTGTGGCAAGTCCACCATTCATAATTTTTCATACATGTCACTCTTGAGTCATTGCACATACCGGTACACCGCCGGAGGCATTCACATAGAGTCATATTTTGTTCTAAAGTATCGAGTTGTAAGTAAATAAAAGTGTGATGATCTTCATTATTAGAGCATTGTCCCATGTGAGGAAAGGATGATGGAGACTATGATTCCCCCATAAGTCGGGATGAGACTCCGGACGAAAAAAATAAAAGAGGCCCAAGAAGCCCAAATAAAAAAAAGAGGCCAAAGAAGCCCAAAAAAAAATGATGAGAGAAAAAGAGAGAAGGGAAAATGTTACTATCCTTTTTCCACACTTGTGCTTCAAAGTAGCACCATGATCTTCATGATAGAGAGTCTCTTATGTTGTCACTTTTAGATACTAGTGGGAATTTTTCATTATAGAACTTGGCTTGTATATTCCAATGATGGGCTTCCTCAAAATGCCCTAGGTCTTCGTGAGCAAGCGAGTTGGATGCACACCCAGTTAGTTTCTTTTGTTGAGCTTTCATACATTTATAGCTCTAGTGCATCTGTTGCATGGCAATCCCTACTCCTCGCATTGACATCAATTGATGGGCATCTCCATAGCCCATTGATTAGCCGCGTCGATGTGAGACTTTCTCCTTTTTTGTCTTCTCCACACAACCCCCATCATCATATTCTATTCCACCTATAGTGCTATGTCCATGGCTCGCGCTCATATATTGCGTGAAAGTTGAAAAAGTTTGAGAATACTAAAGTATGAAACAATTGCTTGGCTTGTCATCAGGGTTGTGCATGATGAGAGCATTTTGTGTGACGAAAATGAAGCATGGCCAAACTATATGATTTTGTAGGGATGAGCTTTCTTTGGCTATGTTATTTTGAGAAGACATAATTGCTTGGTTAGTATGCTTGAAGTATTATTATTTTTATGTCAATATTAAACTTTTGTCTTGAATCTTTCAG